>NC_064810.1:45211162-45285750 GCF_023721935.1 Panthera uncia
AAAAAAAAACATTGGGGTACATGTGCCTCTATGAATCAGCACTCCTGTATCCTTTTGATAAATTCCTAGTAGTGTTATTGCTGGGTCGTAGAGTAGTTCTATTTTTATTTTTTTGAGAAAACTCCACACTGTTTTCCAGAGTGGCTGCACCACTTTGCATTCCCACCAACAGTGCAGGAGGGTTCCCATTTCTCCATATCCTCGTCAGCATCTGTTATTTCCTGAGTTGTTAATTTTAGCCACTCCGACCAGTGTGAGGTGGTATCTCAGTGTGGTTTTGATTTGTATTTCCCTGATGATGAGTGATGTTAAGCATCTTTTCATGTGTCAGTTGGCCACCTGGATGTCTTCTTTGGAAAAGTGCCGATTCATATCTTATGGCCATTTCTTCACTGGATTATTTGTTTTTCAGATGTGGAGTTTGGTAAGTTCTTTATAGATTTTGGATACTAACCCTTTATCTGATATGCCATTTGCAAATATCTTTTCCCATTATGTCGGTTCCCTTTTAGTTTTCTTGATTATTTACTTTGCAGTGCAGAAAGCTTCTTATCTTGATGAGGTCCCAATACTTCATGTTTGCTTTTAATTCCCTTGCCTTTGGAGATGTGTCAAGTAAGAAATTGCTGCGGCTGAGGTCAAAGAGGTTGTTGCCGGTTTTCTCCTCTAGGGTTTTGATGGTTTCCTGTCTCACATTCAGGTCTTTCATCCATTTTGAGTTTATTTTTGTGTATAGGGTAAGAAAATGGTCTAGTTTCATTCTTCTTCATGTTGCTGTCAATTTTTCCCAGCACGATTTGCTAAAGAGACTGTCTTCTTCCATTGGATACTCTTTCCTGCTTTGTCAAATATTAGTTGGCCATACATTTGTGGGTCCAATTCTGGGTTCTCTATTCTATTCCATTGGTCTATGTGTCTGTTTTTGTGCCAATACCATACTGTCTTGATGATTACAGCTTTGTAGTAGAGGCTATAAAGTCTGGGATTGTGATGTCTCCCAATTTGGTTTTCTTTTCCAACATTACTTTGGCTGTTCAGGGTCTCTTATGGTTCCATACAAATTTCAGGATTGTTTGTTCTATCTTTGAGAAGCATGCTGGTGCAGTTTTGATTTGGATTGCATTGAATGTGTAGACTGCATTGGGTAGTATTGACATTATAACAATACTTATTCTTCCAATCCATGAGCATGGAATGTTTTTCCATTTATTTTTGTCTTCAATTTCCTTCATAAGTTTTCTATACTTTTCAGCATACAGATCTTTTACATCTTTGGTTAGATTCATTCCTAGGTGTTTTATGGTTCTTGGTGCAATTGTAAATGTGATCGATTTCTTGATTTCTCTTTCTGTTGCTTCATTATTGGTGTATAGAAATGCAACTGATTTCTGTACATTGGTTTTGTATCCTGCAACTTTGCTGAATTCCATGAATTCTTTACTGTCCAAACAGAAATGGTGTTAAGTCCTGGGTTTATAATTTCTCACCCTTGTACCAAACATGATGTTCCATTCATAAGGGCATGCCCAGGCTACAGTACCTTATCTTTTCTAGGACTTTTCTCTTCATCAGTGGAAACTGGATTAAGAAGATGCTGAAATACTGTTGCTATCTTGAGAGAATTCTGTACATTTCTTAACTAGTATTCATGAATCTAGCTTTAAATTCAACAGAAATTAAATTTAGATAGTATAATATTAAATACATCAGGCACTGTTAACAACAACAACAACAGAGAACTAACTCACTATGGTGATCCTGCTCTTATCGAAGTGGGTAATGGTAAATAAATAGAACCTGGTGTCTGTATGATATTAAAGTCCAAATGAAGGACAAAGAAGTCAAACATGTAATCTCTAAGATCATAAAAGTTGAACCTTCAAATAATATAATACTTGGATTCTGCAGCAAGATTGTTCCATGTCATCAATAAGTTCCATAACTATTTATTCACACTAAACAAACATATAGGCATATTACCAGCCAGACAATTTGTGTTGGTTATCACTTTGTAACCACAGAGGACTGGTCACCATAAAAGACACAGACAATCTCTGCTCCTATTTAGGGTAACCTGAAAAGGTGTAAACAAAGAAAGGGAGGATACATGGGACACTTGAAAATTTGCAAATGTAAATACTTTAGGATAAATTTCAGATTTCCCAGTTACCTATTTAGTTGTCAGTGTGTATGTCATTTTTGAAAATGAATTCCCAGTTACCTATTTAGTTGTCAATGTGTGTGTCATTTTTAGAAGTGAATTCTTGGAGCATCGAAGACTATAAATTGCCACGTATCTAAGAAGGGGAAGCAAGGTAAATTGGGGATAAAACGTAAAACACCTTATGTCTCCTAGTTTGGTAAAATATAAAGCTGAATTGTTAAGCCTGTTTATAAATGGCTCAGAAAATGTTGGAGCAAGTCTTTTGGGATAACTAACCATGCTTTGAAGAGGTAACCTTAGGTCAATATCCAAGGTGGGTAATTAAGAGAGAAGAGACTAGCTCAGGGAAAAGTCACTTGGTCTGGACCTGAGGAGATACTGGCACAAGGGAGCTTCCTTTCAATGTAAATTTACTTACAACTTTAGAGAGTAAGGATGAAGCCAACTATAATGATTGAAACACAGCCTATGTTCAAACCTTCTGTTATACCAGGCTTGAGAATAATTATCTTTGCTTCTATAGGGAAAAAACACTTAACAGGGTGCCATGAGAATGGTAATTATTGCAAATAATGAGAAACAACCCAAGGGAAATTTGTAAAAGTTTGGTGACAGGAAGTTAGATCACAGTTTCCAATTCTTACGTGAGCAATGGCATGATTAGCAGACATTTCCATTAGTCCCTAAATATCTCCTCTAAATGAGTGCTGGGCTGATAATGAGAGACTTAAAGTTGAAATTCAAATTACATAGGGTACTGATTAATTCAATCCTTATTAATTTCAACCCTTATTAATCCTGATTCAAATCATGTCCTTGTCAGCTACAGATTCTCAACTGTTTCTTCCTTCCTGAGCCCCATCAATGTCAGGATCCCTGGCCCTTTACAACTCAATTATGGAATAAATTGATAACGGCAGTCAACTGGCTCCTACAATATATTTAGAAATGACCAATTCTCAAGTTTTAATATGCACACATTATCATATTCTTATTGATTTCAGAAACTTTCTCAATCCTTTTGACACACCAGTGTGATTTCCTCTAAATTTTAAAAAATGGACCTCTTCACAAGATACTTCTGGTAAGCAAAAAAGCAAAACAGTGTTTAAAATGGATATAGTTAGGAGCACCTGGGTGATTCAGTTGGTGGCTCCAACACTTGATTTCAGCTCAGGTCATGATCTCCAGTTCGTGGGACTGAGCCTCGTGTCAGACTCTGTGCTGAGAGCATGGAGGCTGCTTGGGATTCTCTCTCTCTCTTTCTCTCTCTGCCCCTGCCCAGCTTTCTCTGTCTCTCCCAAAATAAGTAAATAAACATTAAAAACAATCAGTACAATCAAGTGACTTGGTCTGTCAAGCTCAGGGAGGAACTATGTTTTTCTTTATTTCTACAACTTTCAACAGAGAACAGAGAGAAGAAAAATTAATGAAATTTATCACATCACACTTATTCTAGACTTCTGTACATGAACAGAAATCCCTGTGATGTTGCTTTATTTTATCTTGCTTTTTTTCTATACATTGCTTGCTCTGTAACATTTTTAGTTCACATATCTTCTCCCAGGTATACCTAAGAAAAAAGCAAATTCTTGTTCCAAACTTTCTCAATTTCTGCTTAGGCAAGTAGTTAAATAAAGCATCCTGCATCCACTCTCCTACCTCTAAAGCTGTTTGCCTAATTTATTCTGCCATGAAATTCTCCTTATTATCTTCCTAGTAGCTTTCTAACATTCCATGTAAATTTTGCTATTTTCATCCTTTAATTATCCAATCTATATTTCTTACTTTCCATAATGTTCTTTCTTTTTCCTTTGTGGAAATTTTTAATATTGAACATTTAAGAATTTTTCCCACTCAAGTGAGCATCATTCTACTCAAGTTACTTTTCATTGTACTTCACATTAATGTTAAATTTCTTAAAAAACATTACATGATGGCAATGGCTTCCTGTACCACTCATCAGTGCAGAATCCTCAGTAAATACTTCTTTAGGTTCTATTGATATTCAGCATTTTAAGCTCTCTCCCTCTCCCAGAGGGTGTATTTCCCAGGACACTGAAAAGTATACTTAAAGATTCATTCTAAATTACTTACATCTTCCCAATCATTTATGCATGTTGTTACTCTAATTATATTTATTAGTATTATATTGGCTAGATTATTAGCAGAATGAGTAAAAGGACATAAAACTATTCAGTGATGTCTGGAAAATGATTTATAAGTTCTTTCTCTATTTATTTCTCTCCTTCCATAGACTGAATAAAATGTTTCATTGGAAGGAATGTGATCCCAAAATGAGTTTCTAGGGAATTACTTTGTAAGAATTTACTGAGCTATTTCTTCTTTCAGTAGTCGCTAATGAGATTGAGTTGAATATTCTCAAGTGGCACAGTTTAGCATAAGTCCCAGAATACAGAAGGCTCATACATATATATTTGGTAAAGAATACCTATGTTCGTATTTGATTTTAAAATGTAAATATAAATTTACATATTTTAAAAACATTTTTTACCATATGGGATATACTATATAAAGATTTATTTATTTAGCAAACATTTATATGACACCATTTAAGGCAGTGTTCCAAATATAGTGTTACTAATTTAATCTTCATAGAATCTTGTAACATAGGAATGATCTTGTCCTCATTTTACATATTAGGAAACTGGAGTACAAAATGAACAAGTAATTCATCTTAAGGAGTGGCTGAAGATGATTAAACCCAGGAAATCTGGCTCCAGGATTTTTGCCCTTAACCACCATACTGTATGTTAATAAGTGCCTAAGAAGTTCATGGTATGGGAAAGAAGAAAAAGGGCAAGGAAAAAGAAGTAGAGTGTGAATAAAAGTCTAAGAGTGTTCAAGAGGGGAAAGTGGGAGGGAATAATAAAGTAAAAAGAAGCTTATAAATGGAGATAGGGTCAGCCACTTCCTTCTATCCCCCTGCTTCTCTGCTTCAATAGGGTTAGAATTGAGGGGGTAAAGGTCAGCCCCTGGCTATACTTTCTGGATTCCTCTTCTTTTTTTCCCCAGAATGTTGGGGAGCATTTGCTGGATTTTCCATAAAATTCTATAAGCTCTTTGCATACATTTTTATTCTTTCCAATTTTATATTTTGTGGTGGAAGATGGTTTGGATGCCACCTTGTTTCTATATCACCCATGTGAGTAGGGGCATTTCAAGAGCTGCTAGTTTACAGGATATTTTAGAGCTAGATAATCCTCTCACTAATCAGACCCTGTAGATAAGCAGTAACACAATTAATGAAAAGTCATTCATTATCTAGATTTTGTCTTGTTTGCTTTATTTTACCACATTTTCCTCTAAAAGATACAGATCAGTGGTTCTCATTCTTGATTGCAAAAAGAATCACCTAGTGCAACTATAAGAAATAGTAACATCAGGACCCACACAGGTCAAATAAAATCAGAATTGCTAAGGGTTAGGCCCAGAATTTTTTAAAGTTCTCAAGATGGTTCTAATGTCCATCCAGGATTAAGAATTATCCATAATGATTGTTCAAACATAATTCTCCATGGGCCTTTCATTTTTCTGAGTGCCTTACAAGCAGAGGCACTGACCATCTCCGTTCTGGACTACCTTTTCAGAGATGTTTGCAGAGATGTTTCAGGATGTTTGCAGAGCAAACAATTTTGGAAGACTGTGATTGTATGTGGAGACTGTGTCTTCATCCAGGGCAAAGTGCAGGCTGATTTACTGCCGATCATAAAAGATTCAGGTTTCCTAAATGCACAGGTAATGGTGTAACTGTTCCACTTAACATAGGCCATGAGAACTGTGTTTTGAGGAACTGGCACCAAGACTGACAATCTTGATACTACTACTGCTGTGAGTAACAAAGCCCTTTGTCTCTGACCTGTTGCCTCCTATCTTCTGGCAGCATCCATAACAATGTAGCCGACTAACCTCAGCTCCTGACAACAATTACTTCTTTTTTTTTTTTTTTAATGTTTTTATTTATTTTTGAGACAGAGAGAGACGGAGCATGAGCAGGGGAGGGGCAGAGAGAGGGGGAGACACAGAATCTGAAGCGGGCTCCAGGCTCTGAGCTGTCAGCACAGAGCCGGACACGGGGCTTGAACTCACAAGTGTGAGATCATGACCTGAGCTGAAGTCGGACGCTCAACCGACTGAGCCACCCAGACGCCCCAACAGTTACTTCTTAAAACTTGACAAACCAGTTGCTGAAGATTAGGTGATTATAATTAAGTCAGAATTTTTCCTGTTTGATGACTATTATGACACTTACTCCAAAACGGAAATTTCATGGAAGATTTATCTAAGGTCCCATGGTACCTTTCTTCATTGTTCTGGATTTTGATGACTAATGAGACATAGAATATTTTTTTCTCTTAAAAACAGAGAATATTGTTTCATCTGAGGGGAGAAGAAAATCTCCAAGTGGCTGTTAATAGTGAAAATCTACACAAAATTTGGTGTTCTGGAAAGAAATACATCTATAAAAATGGCTGGCACTAATTTCTGTTCAACAACCATCAGATAGTCACAGAATATATAAAGCATGTATACTTCTTTATGGATTGATTGTTTCTTAGGCCTTCTCAGAGTTTCACATTGTAGCAGGTGTTTCATTTATGTTAGATACTTTTCCATTTTTGTTTATATTACAGTGCAGTAAATTAATTCATTGAGTATCAATTAAGCTCTTAAAATGTGTCTATTCTGTGCTCTGGTTATTTACACCTAAGAAACATTTGCAATTATTTTTTAATGTTTATTTTATTTTGAGAGAGACAGTCTGTGTAGGAGGGACAGAGGGAGGGAGACACAGAATCTGAAGCTGGCTCCAGGCTTTGAGCTATCAGCACAGAGTCCAACGTGGGGCTCGAACTCACAAAATGCAAGATCATGACCTGAGCCAAAGTACCACACTCAACTGACTGAGCCACTGAGGCACCCTGAAATTATATTATATAATACTGGCAACCATCAACTTAAGGGAAAAATTACAAATGTTAGTTTATTCACCTGAGAATGTTATCATATTTTAGTATGTACATGTCAGACTCATTTGATTCACCAGATCTTTGATGGGGTCAGAGGTTCTGCATTGTAATAAACATCTAAGTGATTATGATTCTCATGGGCTTTGGACTATGCTTTGAGACATATTCTACTGTAAATTATTTAAGTAACCCTGAGGATAACTTTAATTATAAAATTTTCTTCCTTAAATCACATTTAAATAATATTAAATGACCTCTAAATTGATCAATTAATCAGTCTTCAGAATAAGGGAGGGCAGCTTGTGTTTATTCCATTTTTACTTTATTTATTTATTTATTTATTTACTTTCAGACTTTATTGCTACAAGTTGAAGGTGTCAAATATTATAAGGCAAAAATTTCAACTTTTATAGAAACAAGTAAACTATAAATACTGGCATTGTCAGCTTCAAAGTTAAAAAAAAATATTGAATCGTTTCTCACACTGCAGCTGCCAAACAGTATTTTATAATTCATTATATTTTGTTTGTAGTAATTAATATCCTTCTATAAGGTAGAAGTTAACCTCCTCCCTGCACTTTTTAAAATTATCATGAAGGATTCAAGAGTATTTTTCATTCTATGTGTTATAATACAACACGATAAAATTTTTGGCTGCTCAAATTGTTTAAATTTGCACAGTTGTTTTCCTTTCATGCCGGTTTCTGTGTTTTTTTGAAAAGTCTAATGATTTGTGGGGAACTATCTTTATTTTCTTTATTAAAAAATTTTCCATAATCACTTGGTATTTTTGCTTCCTCAAATGTAAAAGTGGTAATTTTTCCATGGAGCCAGATTCCTTCATGTGAAAAATGGTGTTTAAAAACTGAGATCTCATACCAGCACCTGCAGTTTCCATTAAGTGCTTAGAATTTTGTCTATCCTCTGACAATCCATATTTTCAAACTCATTTTCCCACATTAAAATACGTTTTTTTTTTTTTCAAAAAATTTATGATTTTAAGAATGTTCTGAGTTTGGGATGTATGTTTTTTCTTTAAATTAATAGCCAATTGGCCAATGAGATTTTTTTTTTACACATTCCACTTTTCTCTCTGATCTCAAAATGTATCTTCATCATATGATAAATGCACAAATACAGATTCTTCACATGGTCTACTTCTCTCATAATATATGTCTCTGTACTTTAAAAAAATTCCAGTATAGTTGAAATTGGATGAGTTAACATGGCAGAGTAGTATGGTCACCTTGAGCTTCTCTCATCCCTGAAGTGCAGACAGATCAACATCAAACCATTTTGAACACCTAGGAAATTGACCTGAGGATTAACACAACAATCTTCATAAGTTGAATGACAGAGCTTGACAAGTACATGGTGCAGAGAAGTGAATTGGGGGAGAGAAAAGTCATGGTGCTATGGAGGGTACGGAGCTGTTTTCGTGGAGACAGGACAGAAAGAGAGAGAAAGGAGGAAATAGTGCAGCTTGTTGGAATCATGCAAGGAAAGCACTCCCCCTGAAAGTAGCTGGAAAGAATGAGTGAAAACACTCACAGGGGACTGGATAAGAAATCTGTGCCCCAAACACTGAAATAGGAGAGTTTCAACACTGCCAGTTTTGTATAAACAATGGAGTGCAGAGTCTGAAGTTTTGGAGCTCAGTGCCTGGCAGTGCTTCAGTGACGAAGCAGAGTGAATCCCTGGGAAAGGGCAGCATGGTCTGAAGGGACTATGTGCAGCACGGAGAGAAGTGGTCCCCTGTTTGGAGTGCATTTGGTAGAGACAATATGGCTTCTCAGCAGGCAAAACTCCAGCAAGCCATAGAGAGCTGCCACATTTATTGATATATGAACAAAGATGCCAGCTGAGGGCAGCAAAACCTGGCACTGGCTGTGTGTTGTCATTTACCATAAACTCTGAGGCTCTGCTGCTGCACATCGTGCAAATGTTTTCTGAGACAAGTTGCTACCCAGCCATTGATCAGCAGGACCCTCATCTGGAGGATCAGGGTGGGTTGGAGCCACAGGTTCTTTTAAGTGTGGGGTTTTGAAACACAACCCCATCTGGGATAAAACTCTGGAAGGAGGAGCTGGCTGGTGGCAGACAGCTTGGATACAGACAGGGTAAAGGCAGGGAGCAGACAAAAACCTATGAAAATGGAGGGGTGATTGATCACATATTTCTGAAGGTGTGAAATTCTTACTCCTAAGACTAGAGAGCAGGGGTGGGGGGAGTAATTTTCACCTTAGCCCACCTGCACTGATCAACTCCAGTGAGCTAAGCAGCACCGCCAAGTGGAGAACAGAGCCATTACACCAAACCCCACCCACCTGCGCCCTCCAGGCACATCCCCCAGAAGACCAGCACAAATCCCTTCCACCCACTTAGTCTATGGATCACAGTGTGCTGCACAGTTTCAGTTCTAGGGGAAAATGGATTTAGCTTTATCCAGGTTTCTTTTTGTTGCTTTTTTTTTGTTTTCTTTGCTTCTGTATTTTCTTATGTATTTTTTTTTTCATTTTTTTCTTGGATACAGAAGGAAGGAATTTTTTAATTCTATTTTTTTCTTTATTTTATTATTAAAAATTTTTTACTTTTAATTTCTTTTATTTTTTATATTTTGTTCTTTTCTCTTTTCTATAAAGCTTTTCTTAAGCAGACTGAAACACATCTAGGATCTAGCTTCCTTTATTTGATTTTGTTTTGCTTTTAGTTTTTTTTATTTTTTATTTTATTTTATTAACCTTTTTTTCTTCCTCCAAAATGACCAGAGTGAGCAATTCACCCCAAAGGAAAGAACAAGAAGAAATGATGGCCTGGGACTTAATCAACACTGATATAGGTAAGATGTCTGAACTATAATTTAACACCACAATTATAAGAATACTGGCTGGGGTTGAAAAAAGCATAGGAGACATCAGAGAATCCCTTTCTGCAGAAATAAAATAGAAGTAAAATCTGGTGAGGCTGAAATTAAAAATGCTATAATTGAGATGCAATCTTCAATGGATGCATGACAGTGAGGATGGATGAAGCAGAACAGCAATCGTTATACAGGAGATAAAATTATGGAAAATAATAAAGATGAAAAAAAATAGGGAAACAAGGGCAAAAGACCATGATATGAGACTTAAAGAACTCAGTGAGTTATTGAAGAGGAATAAACCTTTCTTTCATAGCAGTCCCAGAAGATGAAGAGAGAGAAAAAGGGGCAGTAAGTTTATATGAGCAAATTAGAACTGAACATTTCTCTAATCTGGGGAAGGACACAAATATCAAAATCCAACAAGCACAGAGAACTCCCATTAAATTCAACAAAAGCCATTACAAAGGTATATCATAGTCAAATTCATAATATACACAGACAAGGAATAATCCCTGAAGGCAGCAAGGGAGAAAAAGTCATTAACCTACAAGAGAAGACATATCAGGTTCATAGCAGATCTGTCCACAGAAACTTGGCAGGCCAGAAAGGAATTATGGGATGTGTTCAACATGCTGAATGGGAAAAATAGGCAGTCAAGAATTGTTTATCCAGCAAGGTTGTCATTCAGAATAGAAGGAGAGATAGTTTCCCAGACAAACAAAAACTAAACGAATTCGTGACCACTAAACCAGCCCAGCAAGAAATTTTAAGGTGACTCTGAGTGGAGAAAAACAACAACAAAATACATACCAAAAGAAACAAAGAGTAGAAAAGACAAGAGAACAACATCAGAAACATCAACTCTATAGGTAACACAATGGCACTAGCTTCAAATCTTTCAGTAATCACTCTGAATGTAATTGGACTAAACGCTCCAATCTAAAGACATAGGGTATCAGAATGGATAAGACGACCACGGCAACAACAACAACAACAACAACAACAAGATCCTTCTTTATGCTTCCAAGAGACTCATTTTAGACCTAGAGACACCTGCAAACAAAGTGAGGTAATGGAGAACCATCTATCATGCTAATGGACGTCAAAAGAAAACTGGGGTAGCCATACTTATACCAGACAAACTAGATTTTAAGACAAAGACCATAACTAGAGATGAAGAAGGACATTTTATCATAACTAAGGGGTCTATCCATCAAGAAGATCAAACAATTGTAAATATTTATACCTAAATGTGAAAGCACCCAAATATATAAATCAATTAATAACAAATACAAAGAAACTCATTAATAATAATACAATAATAATAGGGACTTTAATACCCAATTTACAACAATGGACAGATCTTCTAAGCAGAAAATCAACAAGAAAACAATGACTTTGAATGACACATTGGACCAGATTGACTTAACAGATATATTCAGAACATTTTATCCTATAGCAGCAGAATGCACATTCTTTTTGAGTGCACATGGAACATTCTTGAGAATAGATCATATACTGGGTCACAAATCAGACCTCAACAAGTACAAAAAGATCAAGATCATACCATGCATATTTTTAGACCACAACGCTATGAAACTTGAAATCAACCACAAGAAAATTTTGGAAAGACCACAAATATTTGGAAATTAAAGAACATCCTACTAAAGAATGAATGAGTTAACCAAGGAATCAAAAAATATATACAGAAGCCAATAAAAATGAAAACACAACAGTCCAAAACCTTTGGACTGCAGCAAAAGCAGTATAAGAAGGAAATATGTACCAATCCAGGCCTTCCTAAAGAAATATGAAATGTCTCAAATATACAACCTAACTTACACGTAAAGGAGGTGGAAAAAGAACAGCAAATTAAGCTCAAAACCAGCAAAAGAAAGGAAATAATAAAGATTAGAGCAGAAAACAATGATACTAAAAAAAAATAATACACACACACACAAACACACACACACACACACACACACACACAGTAGAAAAGATCAAGAAAATTAGGAGCTGGTTCTTTGAAACACTTAAAAATATTGATAAACCCCTCACCAGACTTAACAAAAAGAAAAGGGAAAGCACTCAAATGTATATAAAATAACGAATGAAAGAGGAGAGATCACAACCAACACTGTAGAAATACAAGCAATAGTAAGATAATACTATGAGCAATTATATGCCAACAAATTGGCAATCTTGAAGAAATGGATAAACTCTTAGAAACACATAAAGTACCAAAACTGAAATGAAGAAATAGATAATTTGAATAGACCCATAACAAGTAAGGAAATTGAATCAGTAATAAAAAATTCTCAACAAAGAGTCCAGGGCCATATGGCTTCCCAGGGGAATTCTACCAAACATTTAGAGAAGATTAATACCTATTCTTTTGAAACTGCTCCAAAAAATAGATATGGAAGAACTTCCAAACTCATTTTTTGAAGCTAGCATTACCTTGATTCCAAAGCCAGACAAAAGCCACACTAAAAAGGAGAATTACAGGCCAATATCCCTGATGAACATGGATGCAAAAATTCTCAACAAGATACTAGCAAATCAAATTCAACAGTACATTAAAAGGATTATTCACCACGATCAAGTGGGATTTATTCCTGGGCTGCAGGAGTGGTTCAATATCTACAAATCAATCAACATGATACACCACATCAATAAATTAAAGGACCAAAACCACATGATCCTCTGAATAGATGCAGAAAAAGCATTTGCCAAAATAAAGCATCCTTTCTTGATAAAAGCCCTCAAGAAAGTAGGGCTAGAAGGAGCATACCTCAACATCATAAAGGCCATATATGAAAGACCCACAGCTAATATCATCCTCAATGAGGAAAAACTGAGGGCTTTCATCCTAAGATCAGGAACACAACAGGGATTTCCACTCTCACCACTGTTGTTTAACATAGTACTTGAAATCCTATTTTCAGCAATCAGACAACAAAAAGAAATAAAATGCATACAAATTGGCAAGGAAGAAGTCAAACTTTCAGTCTTTGCAGACAACATGATACTCTCTGTGGGAAACCTGAAAGACTCCACCAAAAAACTGCTAGAGCTGATACCTGAATTCCCCAAAGTCACTGGATATACAATCAATATACATAATATACTGTTTCATTTATTTTTTTTAAATTTTTTAACATTTTATTTTTTGAGAAACACAGAGACAGAAGGATAGCAGAGGAGGAGCAGAGAGGGAGTGGGAGACACAGAATCTGAAGCAGGCTCCAGGCTCTGAGCCGTCAGCACAGAGCCTGATGTGGGGCTCGAATTCATGAACTGTGAGATCATGACCTGAGCTGAAGTCAGATGCTTAACCGACTGAGCCACCCAGGCGCCCCAAATCTGTTTCATTTCTATACACCAATAATGAGGCAGTGGAAAGAGAAGTCAAGGAATTAATTCCATTTACAAGTGCACAAAAAACGATAAGATACCTAGGAATAAGCCTAATCAAAGACATAAAAGATCTGTACGCTGAAAACTTTAGAATGCTTATGAAAGAAATAGAAGAAGACCCAAGGAAATGGAAAAACATTCATGCTCATGGATAGGAAGAACAAATAATGTTAAAATGCCTGTACTACCCAAAGCAACATGCAGATTCAAAGCAATCCATATCAAAATAATGCCAGCATTCTTCACGGAGATAGAACAATTCTAAAATTTGTATTGAACCAGAAGAGATGCTGAGTAGCCAAAGTAATCTTGAAAAAGAAAACCAAAGCTGGGGGAATCACAATTCCAGATTTCAAGCTCTATTACAGAGCTATAATCATCAAGACAGTATGGTACTGGGTCAAAAACAGGCACCTAGATCAATGGAAAAGAATAGAAAACCCAGAAATGGACCCATAAAACATGGCCAACTAATCTTGAACAAAGCAAGAAAGAATATCCTATGAAAAAAAGACAGTCTCTTCAGCAAATGGTGTTGGGAAAACTGGACAGCGACATGCAGAAAAATTAAATTGGTCTACTTCTTTACACCATACACAAATATAAATTCAAAATGGATGACAAACCTAAATGTAAAATAGGAAACAATCTGAATCGTAAAGGGAAAAAACAGGTACCAACCTCTTTGACCTTGGTTGTAACTAGGTCAAACTTGGTTTGACCTAACTTCTTACTAGACATGTCCCCAGAGGCAAGGGACACAAAAGTAAAAATGAACTATTGGGACCTCATCAAGACAAAAAGCCTCTTCACAGTGAAGGAAGCAATAAACAAAACTAAAGTCAGCCTACAGAAGGAGAGGAGATTTATCCATCATAGTTAAAATGTTGAAAGCCATAATTTAAGAGAAACTCATTAGAAAGTAGAAAGAGAAAGATACCTCATCATGTATAAGAGAACCACAAAGATTAGCAGCTGACTGTCATCAGAAACAATAAAGACTAGAATGCGGTAGGATGACATATTTAAAGTGCCAAGACAAAAAACATAAATAACTCTCAACCAAGTATCTTCTACCCAGTGAAACTATCTTATAAAAATGGGAGAACTCTTGCCTAGTAGACATGCCTTAATTAAGGAAATTCTCTAGGATGAAAATAAGTAACACCAGACAGTAACTTAAATCCACACAAAATAACAAAGAGTGACACTTAAGGTAACTATGTAGGCAATTAAAAAAAAAAAAAACATTATAATTACATTTTTCTTTTCCTTTCTTCTGTGAGCTGATTTAAAAAGCAACTTCATAAAATGATATGAGTAAAATTGAATTACTGGGACATAACATGTAAATGTATTATATTTGACAATCAGAACACGAAGGAATCGTGGGAACAAAGGAGTACCAGAATAAGGAAATTACACCATACAGTAAATTAATATAACCAAAAATGGTAGTTAAGAAGGTTAATATGACAAATTCTATAAATATATATTTTATTTCCTATTTACATCCCAGCTAATTTAAAAGTGAAAACATTATATTAAGCAATCATTGTAACAATGGTATGTAACATATAGATATAACAGTATAAGTCTTACTTATCTTACTGGCCTTAAATAAGTCTGAAGTAGATTATGATAAAAGAAGGTGAATATTATAAGCCCTAAATCAACCACTAAGAAAATAACTCAAAATATACTGAAAAATCATTAAAGGTATTAAAATGATACATTAGAAAATATCCAATTAATACCAACAAAGAAAGAATAGAGAGAGAAAAAACACACACATCAAAAACAAAAGCAAATGGCAGAAGTAAATCCAACTATATCAATATAACATTAAATGTGAATAGATTAAACAATCTACAAAAGGCAAAAATTGTTGAACATCATCATCATTATCATCATCATAAAAACAAGATACAACCACATGCTGTCTACAAGAGATGTACTTTAGATTCAAAGATAAAAATGGCTTCCATTCTTCTAAATAGAGAAAGTAATACCATGCAAATAGCAACAATAAGAAAGCCTGAGTGGCTATACCATTATCAGATAAAAGAGACTTCAACACAAAAGTTAAATTAGAATATATTTTGAGATGAATGGAAACAAGAACACATCAAACTACAGGATGTAGCCATAAGTAGTAAAGTGGAATTTATACCCATAAAAGTGGAAAAAAGTTTTAAAATAAGCAGCCTAAACTTCCACCTCAAGAAACTAGAAAAGGAAAACAAGATAAATCCAAAACAAGCATAAGAAGAGAAATAACAGAAAGAAGACTAGGCATTAATGAAAGAGAGAACAGAAAAGCAATAGAGAAAACTAGCAAAACCAGGAGTGATTCTTTGAAAAGATAAAAAAGAAAAAGGGCATTTCATTAGTTGGACTGACCAAGAATAAAAGAGAAGTTTTAAAAAACTAAGATCAGAATATAGTCAATGATATTGTAAGATAGATGTAACAAGACAGATGGTAGCTACATTTGTGGTAAACATTGTATGACATGAGAAGACAGGATTCAGTAGGCAGAGAGGGAAAGATTAGGGCCTGAGGTCCCTGGGTGGGGAAAAACACCTATTTTGGAACAATGCTGGGAGTGTCTGACCACAGCAAGCCCCTCAGGCACAGGGTTCCTCTTAAGAATGTAAGAGACCCCAACTACTCCCCCTCAGGTTTCCCCTCAGGAATTTGAGGAAAGACCTAAGTATGGGCATAGACTACCCCTCATACAATGGAAATGTGCCAATCAGGAATGGACAAACCAGCACCTAGAGCTATCAAGCCCATAAGGGTAAAACCTGAGATAGAACAAGGTGGGGAGAGGTGACCAGAACCTTATAAAACAAGGACCCTTGCCTATAGTCCTCGGGCATTCACTTTCAAATGTCCCCTCTCTGTAAAGAGAGGTTTGCTACTATTCTTCCTTTCTGATCTTATACTCTAATAAACTTTTGCCCGATGCTCATTTTGTGTCCACCTCTTCATTCTTTGAAGTGAGACAACAAATCCCAGGTATTGTGGTAAAAAACCCTTCAACAAGTAGCATAATGTATAAACTTGACAAATCACTAAGTTGTACACTTGAAACTAATTTAATATTGTGTGTCAACTATACTCGTTAAAAAAAAGAAAATACACATTGCAAATACATAGTTATATACAAAAAAGAATATGTATTTGAGAGAAAGAATAAGAAATCAAGATAAATTACAAATATTGATATTATATCTTTGTGGGAGACAGAATAATGGCCACCAAAGATATTCACAACCCAATCTCAGTAATATATGAATATGTTTCCTTATAAGGCTAATGGTCTTTGCAGATGTGATTAAGGAGACAGACTCTGAAATGGAGAGATTATCCAGAATTACCCAGGGAGCCCAATCTACTTACATAAATTCCTAAAATCAGAGAGACTTTCTTGGATCTGGTCAGTGAAAGAGATGTGAAAATTGAAAAGTAGTTGGTCATTTGCTATACTGCTGGCTTTGAAGATGGAGGGAAGGGACCATGAGCCAAGGAATGCAGGTAGACTTCAGAAGCTGGAAAAGGCAAGGAAACAGATTCTCCCCTAGCACTTCCAGAAGGCACCAGAGATGACACCTTGATTTTATCCCAGTGATACTGACTTTGTACTTCTGACATCCAGAACCATAAGACAATACATTTTGTATTGTATAAGCCACCAAGTTTGTGATAATACTACAGGAACAACAGAAAACGAGTCATTCTCCTCATATAACAATGATTTTGTAATGTCATTTTTTATAGAAAGAATAGAAAGATAATAAAATCTTTCTTCTAGCAAAATAACTACAACAGCAGCAACAACAACAAAACTAAGATCAGTTATCAAGAAGGGGATATTGAAAGAGCAGACCTAGGCCGGCAGACTCCATCTGGTTCTGTATCCTCCATCTTGAGTGACTATGTCCCCGACATGGCCGAAGAAAGAAGTTCCCACTCAAACCTTAGACCACACCTCCTCCCCTTGAGTACCCGATCAAACCAATCAAACCACACCCAGCAACCTGCTTGACAGGACTCTGACCTTTCCCCAGCCAATCGGCTAGCAAGCCAATCAGCTGAGGCCACGACCCTTCCCCAGCCAATCAGCTGAGTCCATGACCCTTCCCCAGCCAATCGGCTAAGGCCATGATCCCTATAAACCTTTGAAACCCATGCTCTCTCTCTCCGGTATCTCACCACTGCATCAGTGCAGGTAGGGGATTGAGCTCGAGCTAGCTCAAATAAAGGCTCTTTGCTTTTGCATTGGACTCAGCTCCCTGGTGGTCTCTGGGGATCACGAATTCTGGGTATAACAATATCACTATAGACCATCCAGAAATAAAAACAATTATAGAGGAATACTATAACAACTCCATACCTGCGGGTTTGGCTTTCAGCTTTGTCCAGCAAAGCCAAGGTGGGGCAGAAAGGATTACTCAAGACTCCACAAGTCAAGAGAGTTGAGAGAGAGGCTAAGGGAAGTCTCCCCAAGCTGCTCTCAAGCTCCTGTATTTATTAGGCATACAGTATAGTGAAAACATTGCATAACATCAGTGGCCACCTGTCAGTACGAAGATATAGAAAGAGTGCAAAAAAACAAGGCATTCCCAAGACTACAAAAGAGCAACTGCAGAAAGCAGGGTGGAGAACAAGATAAGATATTCCACAGATAACGTGGTCTAAGGAATTCATGAGCACAGGCATAAATATGCATTAACTAGATAATGGTCAGCTGTTTTCAGCATGGCCAGAAAGCAGTGTAATGTGTTCCCTATAATCTCCTTAACTAGGACATAGGTATTTGATTTGCCACACATACCAATAAATTAGATAATTTAGAGGAAATGGATAAATTCCTAGGAAGTAACAAACTACCAAAACTAACTCCAGAAAAAATAGAAAACCTGAATAAACCTTAGCAAGAGAATGAGTTGGTAACTTTAAAACTTTCCACAAAGAAAAGATCAGATGACTTCACTGGTGAATTCTACCATGTAGTTAAAGAAAAATTAATACTGATTTCCCACAAATTCTTCAAAATATAGAAGAAGAGGAAACATTTTCCAACTCATTCTATAGGGCCAGTACTATAGACTGAATGTTTGTGTACCCCAATGTGTGTTTTCATACGTTAAAATCAAATTCTCAAGGTGATGGAATTTGGAGGTGGGGCTTTCTGGAGGCAATTAGGATTTGATGAGGCTATAAGGGTGGAGCCCTTGTGAATGGGATTAGTACCATTCAAAGAGTCACAAGAGAGCTTGCTTCCTCTCTCTGCTTTTCACTTTGTGAGGATACAACTAGAAGTCAGAGGTCTGCAACCAGAAAGGGCTGCTACCAGGACTCAACTATGCTGGACTCACCTGTGATCTTGGGCTTCTCAGAAATGTGAGAAATAAATTTCTGTTGTTTGTATACCACCCAGTCTATGGCTTGCTTATAGTAACCAAAACTGACGATGACAACCAGTACTATCCTGATAACAAAAGCAAAGACATCACAAGAAAACTAAAAATACCTATGATCTTATAATTAGGCAAATCAAAGAAATAAAAGTCACCCAGACTGGAAAGAAAGAAAGAAGGAAAACTGTATTTCTAGATGACATGATCTTTTATTTAGAAAATCCTAAGGCATCTACAACAAATAGAACAAATAGAACTTATAAATGAATTCAGCATTGTTGCAGGATACAATATACAAATCCATTGTATCTCTATGCACTAGCAATTAGCAATCAAAAAATAAAATTAAGAAAATCATTCTGTTTATAATAGCATCAAAAGAAATTGAAACATATGTCCAAACAAAAACTCTTGTACATGAATGTTTATAGTAGCATTATTCATAAGAGCCAGAAAGTGGTTGGGGTACCTGCGTGGCTCAGTCGGTTAAGTGTCTGACTTCAGCTCAGGTCATGATCTCACAGTTCGTGAGTTTGAGCCCTGCGTGGGTCTCTGTCCCGGCAGGTTGGAGTTTGGAGCCTGCTTCAGATTCTGTGTCTCCCTCTCTCTCTGCCCTTTCCCTATCTGCGTTCTGTCTCTCTCTCAAAAATAAACAAGTATTAAATAAAATGAAAAAAAAAAAAAAAAAAAAAAGGCCAGAAAGTGGAAACCCATGTCCATCAACTGATGAATAAATAAACAAAATGTTGCATAGCCATACAATGGAGTATTGTTCGTAATGTAGAGGAATAAAGTGCTGTTACATGCTACAATATAAAAACCTTATAAGACACTATGTTAAGTGAAAGAAGTCAGTAAAATCACATATTATATGATACTATTTTTACTAAATGTCAAGAACAGGTAAATCTATAGACAGAAGGTAGAGCAGTGGTTGCCTATGACTGAAGGAGGGAGAATTGGGGCTTGACTATTAATAGGTTGAGGTATAACTGGTATAATTCAACTATGACTGGGGGTGAAATAACACAAGATCTTGATTTCAAACTTGGACATGGTAAGGTACTCTAAGGTATCTTTGAGACTTCCAAAGGAACATGTAAAGTAAGTATTTGGATGATGGTATCATTAAGAGAAACAAGAGAAAGGAAAACAAATATTACCTAAAGCCTGTTAATTGATATTCTGTATAGATGTCCCACAGTGGTCCCTGTGGATTACAAAGGCAGGTTTTAATTGTTACAGCTAGTTGTAGGGGTGAAATGATGATTAACTCACCAAACCCAGTAGAATGAATATCATTTCATCCTACAGAGAATCCTTTGGAAGCATAGGGGAACTATTTTTCCTTCCTCTTCCTTTGTTTTTTAAATAACAAGTTTGAAAATAGAAGTAATATATATTATCTTCATTCATTTTGGAGTTACTGATGAGAATCAGTGTGCCAGCAATCACAGCCTCATTTCTGCATTTTCTACATTGCTTCTAGAAAACTATCACTGACTAAATTTCCAATATATGGGAACTGGGTGAGAGTACAGTGATTTATACATTTTCCATATTTCAAATTGTCTTTGGATAACCAAATATCTATGTAAGATATCTATGTAAGAACTTAAAATTCTAGTGAGGCATTGAGATTTTTCTCACTCAGTGATCAAAATTTGATGAATGGGAGAGGATGACTAACTGTACAGGAGACATATTTATCACAAAAATTCATAATTAATTAATAGAAAAATGAAGTATATGGGAAAAATTAAAATACTCTTGAGAAGAATGATTCAACAGTTTTAAGTTACATTTTATAATGCAGAGAGTTTAGATTTGAGACAGACATGTAGTTTGTATCTACATTTATAATTTTGCAGAATCAAGATAATTCTAAACTTGAGTTTAATGGCTGGTCTTTAATACATAGCTCTTAAAATTTCATGGAATCATGAGAAAACAAGGGCTGTAATATAGCCCTTATATTACATACTATACTATATATATATATATATATATATATATATATATATATATATATATAGCTAGCACTATCTCCTTTATTCTAATGTGATGTTTTTTTCACATTCCTCTTAAGGAAAAAAAAATTCCCAAAGCTTGTCATGTCTTGCCTTAATTATGCTGAATCAATGAAGTGACATTAGAAATATCTATTATTTGGTGATTTGGGTTGTAAATAAAGCAAGGCCACTTTAGGACAAAGTTTTCACTTTGGAAATAAAATGACATTTCCTTAAAATTCACATAGTTGATTTTTAGCAAATGAACTCCAGTGAATCCTTTTAGGTATATATGTTATAAAAGGGATCCTTGTGGTATGTGTTTAGTAATTTAAACTTATTAATTTTTTTAGCTTAGCAAAGATGGAGAATAACAACTTGTCATTCTCCCCCTTGGTTAAACAAGCCCATTTTTTTAAATGCATTCTCATTTAACATCTTTATGTATTATAAATGTCAAGAGGTATGGATATAAAATTGTAAAATTGATTTTTAAATGAGTAAGCTACTATTATTCCAACTGTTATTATTATGGTAAATATATTTTTGTTTCTCTTTCAAGCAAGGTTACCCATTCACTCTAAAATATTTGGAAAATTCTATTCTTGATTTCCTTCAGATGTCATTTTAAAGTCATAGAAGAAAATCAATCTTGTTACTTCATGAAAATATCAGATATTATATTCAGAGTAGCAGAAAAACCTATAAAACCCTTAGGAATAAATTAGATAAGAAAAGTACTGAAACTGTATAAACAATAAAAATGACTCCTATACTTAGACACCATCTTTAACAATTTCAATACCTTTGACTATTTCAAAAAATCATTCTTGCTCTTAATAGTCAAAAGTCTATTACCAAATATTAACATGGAAAGCATCCTTAAGAATTAAAGATAACTCATAAATATTTCAAAGAAATATTTACAGATTATTTATTCCTAATTTTACATTGAGTTTTCAGTGCCAAATACTCTTCTTTCAAGGTTACAATAGCATTTTCTTTTTTTTTTTTATTAACATACTTGTGACCATCCTTTTATATATATTTCTAGGCACACACATGCACACAGACACACAAATGCAAACACACACACACACACACACAACAAAATTATATAGAAAAGGGCTTATGATACATATCATGTTTTTGTCATGAACTTTGGTGTGTGTGTGGGGGTTGTGATGAAGTATCTCTCTCTTCTGTTTTCTCTATTCCTAATGCTACATCTACTTCTGCACAGAAAAATCTATGTTAGAAAGTTGGTATATTTCGGGCTGCCTGGGTGTCTCAGTCAGTTAGGTGTCTGACTTCGGCTCAGGTCATGATTTCAAGGTTTGTGGTTGGAGCCCCATGTCAGGCTCTGTGTTGACAGCTCAGAGCCTGGAGCCTGCTTCCAATTCTGTGTCTCCCTCTCTCTCTGGCCCTCCCCTACCCATGCTCTGTCTCACTTTCTCTCTTGAAAATGAATGAACATTAAAAAAATTTTTTTAAGAAAGTTGGTATATTTATCCACATGCATATCATATTTATTTATATGCATAAATTTTTAAAAATTTTATATACATAATTTTTTAAATTATATAAATGGGTCCATAAAATTTAAATTTCTTTATATTTTGATTCCCTCGCTTAATACATTAATAAAAGCTTCCATTGTTAACTGGTACAGCTCAAACACATTTCTTTTATGTTTGAATAGTGCTCCACAGTAAGACTGCACTATAATTTATTCAACTATTCAATTTGTTTTTTTTTAGTTGGGAGTTGTCTTTGTTTCCAGTCCTTGTCTTCATGTACTAAAACATTAAGTACAATGTTTGTACTTTATTCTTGTATGCGAATGATATTATTTCTAGAATATATACCCATGACAAAGACTGGTGATCAAAGTTTATATAAGTTTCTAATTTTGACAGATAATGTCACATATAAAAGGCTGTTACAATTTACATTTTCACCAGTTATAGTAGGAAATGCTTCCTTTCTCACTTTCCTGTCATCAGATATTATCTCTCATTTTGCTTCGTAGCTTATCTCCTTTCTAACTAGTGAAAATGATGTATCAATTTAAATAATATTTCTAATTTTATGGAGGATGAGCATTGCTTCATATATTTATCAGTCACGTTGACTTACTCTTCCGTAAACAGGTCTGCTCATATTTTCTTCCCATTAGTTCCACTGGGTTATTTAACTTGCATGAACCTAGCCGTAAGAGGTTGTGTGTGTGTACGTGTGTGTTTTATATGTATTAAACCCATGTATGCAGAATATGTTCCAAACATTTTCCCAACATATTTTTGTCCTTTCCCTTTGTTTATGGATTTTTCTTTGCAATAAAATTACATGGTTATACCTATGTTAAATTGATAGTCTATTTCTCTCCCTCATGCAATGGTTTTGGCAATGGTATTTCTTCCACTTGCAATATCCCTTCACGTGGTTTTAATATTGCCTCAAACTTTGCTTTTATTTCAGGTTTTTCCAATTTTAGGATCAGATACTTAAAGAATTTGTAAACAGATTTACTACAGGCTAAAAGTTAAACTTTAAAAACTATTAATTAAATGGAAAACAACAGTAAGGTACAATTTAATGTGCAAATAAAATGCCACTACTTTATGTTACCTTTAGTGATTGTCTTTGATACAAATTTTCTCATTACCGTGGTCAAGTGTGGACATGTCAGAAGGAAACAAGACTCTGGTCACTGAGTTTGTTCTCACAGGACTTACAGAGAGATCATGGCTGCAGTTCCTCTTTGTCCTCATGTTCTTGGTCATCTACACCGTCACCATGGTGGGCAACGTTGGACTGATGGCTCTTATTTGGAAGGATGCCCATCTTTACATGCCTATGTACTTGTTCCTTGGTGGTTTAGCCTTTGCCGATGCTTGTACTTCAACCTCTGTAACTCCAAAGATGCTAGTCAATTTCTTAGACAAGACTGCAATGATATCCTTAGCAGAGTGCATCACCCAATTTTACTTTTTTGCTTCCAGTGCAACTACAGAATGTTTCCTTCTGGTAGTGATGGCCTATGACCGCTATGTAGCCATATGTAACCCCTTGCTTTATCCAGTGATAATGTCCAACAGACTCTGTACTCAGTTGATAATTATTTCATATGCAATCAGTTTTCTGCATCCCCTGATTCACATGAGTTTGTTATTAAGATTAACTTTCTGCAGGTCTAACATTATTATAATGTTAGAATATTATTCTATGTATAGAATGTATAGAATATACATTATTATAACGTATTAGAATAATACATTATTTCTACTGTGAAATTTTACAACTATTCCAAATTTCATCTATTTGACCCATCTATTAATGCACTAATGATATTTATTTTTGCAGCTTTAATACAAATATCCACTTTAATGACCATCATAATCTCTTATCCTCATGTGCTCTTCGACATTCTGAAAAAGAAGTCTGAAAAGGGCAGAAGCAAAGCCTTCTCTACATGCAGTGCCCACTTGCTCTCTGTCTCATTGTACTGTGGCACTCTCATCTTCACGTATGTGCGTCCTGCATCCAGTCTAGCCGAAGATCAGGACAAATTGTATTCCCTATTTTACACTATTATAATTCCCCTGCTAAACCCATTTATTTACAGCTTGAGAAAATAAAGAGGCTATAGGTGCCTTGAGATGAGCTACAAAGAAGTAAATAGCTGTCAAGGGAAATTTCAAATTGTTTCTGTTCTCACCCTTTGCATAAACGAGTTCTTAAATCTTACAGATTAGCTATGGTTCTGCCCTTTTACTAAAGAGCTAGTGGTCAGGGTGGTCGCTAAGCAATGGGTGAAGGAACCCAGCTTCACACAATGTTTACTTGGATATACGTCCAATTAAAGTTATTACGTCAGTTGAAATGACTCCTACTACTAATTGTTGATTTATTTAAAAATATTGTAATTCCTTTTAATCTGAACATTTAGTCTTTGAAAATTTGATATCTGCAAGGGACTCCTCCCCTAAATTCCACTTAATAATTGACAGTAACTGAGGCTGGTGTGTAAGTGGGAGTCATTTAGTTCATGACTGATCCTAGCTCTCTGAGCTCGACCTGCATGTTAATAAGGCTCTGTGATGTTTTACCACATCATGATAAAATGATAAAAACTTAGATTCTTGGAAGAAAAATGTTTCCGAAATAAAGGGGAGGAAAATTAATAAAAATGAAGAGTTTGAAAAAATTGGTGCATTTTAATAACAACAGTTAAAAAAAAAAGTTGGCTTGAATTAAATAATGGAACATCAAGATTTTAATTTCCCATATCTAGAAGCCCACATACTAACTTTCATACAGGAAGGGCAATATAATATAATGGTATTTTGGAATTGGCAGATTTGGAAATATCTCAAGACATAGCTTTCTTAGATATTACAGATCTCCTGTACTCTATTTACATGACTATTTTGTTAGCAATAGTAAATTGGTAAACATTTGCATAGAGATTGCTTTGCTCTCCTACACTAGGTAGATGGCAAAGCGGAGGGCAAGGATGAGAAACTGGTTAAGCATATATGGATGCAGGCAAAAAATTGAGCTAGTGGTCCTTTTTCTTTAAGTGTATTTATTTATTTATTTTTGAGAGAGAGAGAGAGAGAGAGAGAGAGAGAGAGAGAGAGAGAGAGGGAGATACAGAGACAGAGAGACAGAGAAAGAGAGGGCACGCATATGGGGAGGGGCAGAGAGAAGCAGAGATAATCCCAAGTAGGCTCCCCGCTGTCAGAGCAGAGTCCAACACTGGGCTGGAACTCACAAACTGTGTGATCATGACCTGAGCCAAAATCAAGAGTCATATGCTTACCTGACTGAGCCAACCAGGCACCCCTAGACTAATTTATTTTAGTATACTACAATTGACATAGATTCCTTTTTTTCTTTTCGTTTCTTTTTCTTTCCTTTCTTTTCTTTTCTTTTCTTTCTTTTTTTTTGGCGAGGACTTAATTATGTTCCTTGAGCAATCTGTTTGTTCAAGCACTGTGTTTTAAAAAAAAGAATTCATAGGAAATAAAAATTAAATTCAAGTTGTTGAAGCAGGAGTGAAAATGGTCCTCTTGTTGAAGTATTTTAAAAGTTATATTTAGGGTTTTTTTTTCTTTAATTCCAACAAACATCAAAATACTTATCTAAAATGAAGACAGTATGCATCATAAATTTATCAATCATTTGACTTATGAATATAAATGAAAATATTCAATTCATTTTAATAGGCTTACAATTTTATTGCCATAGGTTCCCATTAGAAATGGCTTTTTAAAATGTTAGACAACTGAATGCATTCTTTTGAAAAGTTCTATTGACTGCAGAAAACTGTGGTTAATTTTACTGTTTTGGTGGCTAACAATGACACAGGATTTTTTTAAAAAAATTTTAATGTTTATTTACTTTTTGAGAGAGACAGAGAGAGAGTGAGTGGGGCAGGGGCAGAGAGAGGGAGACACAGAATCCAAAGGAGGCTCCAGGCTCTGAGCTGTCAACACAGAGCCCGACATGGGGCTTGAACTCACAACCCGTGAGATAATGACCTGAGCTGAAGTCAGATGCTCAACCAACTAAGCCACACAGGCAACCACCCTGCCCTGCCACCTTTTTTTTTTTTTTTTTTTTAATATCTAATGTGGATATTTTTAATTTATAGGTTAGGATTGATTTTTGCATTACATTTTCCTTACTTTTGATTAGGGCCCTGTTCCAATAATTTACCATTATGTTCTGTTACAATTTTTTAAATTTTTGTTATCATTTTGACAAAAATAAATGTTTCCATGCATATATGTCTCGACAGTTGTTTTGTTTGTTTGTTTTATTTTTTTGCTTTTTTGTTTTTTACTTTGAGGGCATGGCACTTACATAATGTTTCTAATTTCTGCAATGATATTTCATGACAGAATTATTAAAGGTAGAACCAATTATTAAAACCTTGTTAATCTTTTAGTATATGTAATGCTAACAAATGAAGACTTTGTTTTGTAACCACAGTGAAATTATTATACATGACAGAATTAATTGCTTAACATTATTTAATATCAATCTGTGTTCCGTATTCCCAATTTGTATCAAAAATTTGTTGTTTCTTTGTTTGAATCAGGATTTAAACAAAGTATATCTATTGCATTTTGATGATGGTTCTTAAATTTCTTTTCATCTATAATAGTTTTCTCTTCCTCCTTTTTTCATGTCATTTATCTGTTGAATAAACTGGTTTATTTTCTATAGAATTTTTCACATTTTGGATCTGGCTGATAGTATCTTTGTGATAAAGGTAATGTATACTTAGAGAACTGATGATAGAATTAGATCTACAAGCTTACTTAAATCCAGAACATATTAATTTTATTAGCTGTGGATGGCCTATTGTGTGTTATTAAGAATAAAATTTATGATTTTATTTTTAATAAAACTATTGACTTCATCCATATTTTAAAATTTACTTATCTAGAACTAGGCAAAGACTCACATAATGGTTTTTACATTTATGGGTTTGGAAGGTTACTTCCCTTTTATCATTTTTTTTTCTCACTTAGGAAAATGTAGGTTAGCTAATAATTTTTCTATTTTGTAGGTATTTTAAAAGAATTAGCTTATAATTTTAAAAATTACATCTAAATTTGTTTGCTCTTATCTAATTCTTTACTTTCTCCTAGTTTTAAATTTTTTCCATTGGCTCTCCTTTCTTGTAATATTTTGGTTTCTTCTAGATTTTATATCCATAGTTGAATTTATTGATTTCATTTTAGCTTTATTTTTGATATGGTCTGTATTCTTTTTTTTTAATTCTTTTTTTTAAAATATTTATTATTCTTGAGAGACAAAGAGACAGAGCATGAGCAGGAGAGGAGCAGAGAGAGAGGGAGACACAGAATCCGAAGCAGGCTCCAGGCTCTGAGCTGTCAGTACAAAGCCCAATGTGGGGCTCTAACCGACAAACCGTGAGATCATGACCTGAGCCAAAGTCAGTTGCTTAACTGACTGAGACACTGAGCCACCCTGAAGTTGTCTGTATTATATTATGGATTTTCTTCCAAATGGAATTTAGTTGCTGAGTGTTTTGCATGTTTCTGGTTTTCTACCTCTTATTGTTCATATGGAATTTCCATTTATGTTAACTTTCTACAGATCCAACATAAAAACACCAGTTCTATTTTGAATTCTTGTTGCCATATAAAATTTCCAAACAGATGAATCTATTAATGCATTGATTCTTTTTGGTTTCTCAGTCTTTATTCAAACTTCACTCCTATGAACAATTAAATTAAGTTTCTTACACCCATGTCATCTTTGGCATACTGAAAAAGAATTATGAAAAAGGCTGAAGTAATGCCTTCTCCACAGCGGTGGCCATTTGCTCACTGTTCTCCTGTTCTCTTACAACACTCTTTTTTTTCAGATTTGTGAGTCTTGAATCTGCCCCAGATGAAGAACAGGGCAAAATGCATCCTTTGTTGTATATTATTGTAATTCTCTACTAAATCTCTTCTTACACATACAGCAAAAGAAACAAATTTAAGGTGGACTAATAAAATGATAAAGGAATACACATTTCTCAAATAAAATGTCCTTACCATTTTTTCAATTTTTCTTTAAATAAGCACAAAACCTAAATGGACATCTTGCACATTGATAATACTCAATGCATTTTTTAGTTAAAAAAATAGAAAATGTGTAAACTTTATATTACTATGTTATAAAAATACGGCTGATGACTTTAAGCAATTGTTAAGTCTTTTAAACACCCAATCTGTCAGAATTTAAGATTTGTTCTTCAGCTATAGGCAAGAGTGAAGCAATGTTTCGGTTGCTTTCACTCTTATATCATCATCTTAGTAGATGATTATTGAATGAGTAAATGCATGAGAGCTCTATTTCCAGTGATAACCCATTCTGGAAACAGTTTGAAGCACGTGCAAAGTCTTCTAAAAGCCTTCCATAAAACCAAACAATTTCCAGCTGCATTATTCTTGCTTTGTAAGACTTTTATACCCAAGAAACTGTTTGGAATTAAATAGCATAAAGTTCATGAGTTTTAAAAACAAAAGTGACTATACACATCATCTTAAAGTATTTCAAGGTAATTACAGTCACCTAAAAAAAAAGTACTTCTAAATAAGTATCCTTCTTGCTGACATTAAAATATTTGTCTAAACATATAGACAAATACATAGCAATACTTTCCACAATAAGTAGAGTTAAAAATTTCTGGTAAGTATGAATTACCCTTTTCATTCTGACAGTATCAGTGAAAAAACCATTATTAGAAGTACTGTTTATACAAAATTAATTTTTTAGTAATTACAAACCACTTGAAAATCTTCAGTGTTTCGAATCAGTCTTGTAATAATGGTGTTTCATTTTAGAGGGACTGATTAAATTAAAACTTTATTATATCCTCCTATCTCCTTGTAATTTTTTTCCTTCCAGCATGGTATCCACTGTAAGCTTTTTGACCTCTTTATTTATATTCTTGTATTTTGGTGAAGAATAAAACAAAAATATTTGTCTAAATAAATGAGCAATGATTTTCTGTTTCTGCTACATTTCTTTCCTGATGTATGATTCTTAGACAATAATTCCTACTCTATTCTGTGTTGCTTAACATACATTTTTACAGAAAATTCTGTATATAAGCTAGCATTGTACTGAAAAATAGTCTATTAAACTCTAAGTGCCTCCTATACCACTGCTTCTACTGAGCCTAAAGTAGGTCTGTGGGCCTACGTGTACAGGTGGTACTACGTGTGGGTACCACCTTGACAACAGTGGATTAGAGAAGTCACATTACGCTTTTCAGTCTACAGGCCTTTCATAGTTTTTCTACTGTTTCTGTTTTTGCCATCTTCATGTACATCCATTCTATGCCTAATGATGTATGGGGTCAGGCCATATGAATATGGTTTCTGTCACCATGAATGCCATGTTCAGTTAAGAATATCTGAGACTATAATATTAATAAGGCCAGCTACTCAAAACTGTACTAAAATTTCTGTTTGGGCCAGATGAGTAGTCATCTTATGATATAAATCAGTGGAACACATACCAGGGGAAATATTATCCATTTGTAATTAAACTGGTAGGAGAATAGGTAATGGGCATTTGGCATGTACGTAATAGGTTATTGAGCATTGGAATTGGGGCTTTATTCAAATTGCAAGGACTCAGAGAAGGTTTTTGAGTGGAGTAATTTGATAAGGGCTAAACTATATTTGAATGCATGATCTAATATTTGGGCATGCACATTGAATGCTAGACAACATTATCAATGAACTGAAGAAATACGAGGCCTTAGCCATCCTATAAAATCTGAGAAAAAGGCAAATTAGGTGATAAATTAAATGTCAATCTACCACCACACTCCATCACTCAAACCAATGGAACGTTGTTTCTATGAATGGCACCATTAAGAAAAAATAGTGTATCAATAGCAGACTGGCCATCTGATTTCACTGGAACAGTTCATTGTACTGAGACAAAATCACAGCAGTTCCATGGAAATATTGTGTGGTAAATTTATACCAATACATTAAATATTAATTAATTCATGTCCTAGGCTATAGGGAGGAGAATAAAGCTCTTTAAGTTGAGGCTGTGTCACTTTCTCACTGATCAAAGGTCTGAAGAAAAAGCATTACAATCTCTGAACATGGAACATAAATGGGTCACTCAGAAGGATATTTTCTTTCTTTTAGTACTTGGGAATATGGCTGCTTCTTACATAGGAAAATCTATCCCATAAATTTCCACCTCTCCAATCTCAGTGATAAGCTAAAAAAAAAAAAAAAAAAAAAATTGGGGGGTGCTGAGTTACAACCAAATCAAGAAAGAAAGTATATTTTCTTCTCCTTCCTACTTTTCTACTTCCATAATCTACTTAAATGCTCCTAGAGCCCAATAACCAAAAAATCCTTAGAATTCCAGGCACAATGGAGAATATACCTGTAAAGCAGTTAGGATCCTCTAGTCAAACATCCTCAATTTTTACAAGTGAGGAGTGTTAATGCTATACCACACAGAATTAACAGAGGCAGTTCCTTATAACTTTTATTCTCACTTGAACATGCGAGGCTTCCTCTTGTACATTCAATAAGCTACTACCTGAGAGGAACAGACATCAGCAATTAACTGAGTTCAAAAGTCAGTTGCAGTCATCAGGCCAGGAGTTGTGTTGTGTGAAATGGCAAAACAAATAAACAGCAGCAAAAATTAAAAGTTGGAACAAAGGCTCTGACGCTGGTTGAGTTAGTATTAAGGCGTTCTGAAGGAGAATGAGGGGAATAAAGCTTCCAGCTGAACTGGAAAAGAAAGCCTCTGTGGCCAAGAGTAAAACATAATGCAATGTTTAAAAGTTACTGCTCTGACGAGGAACCACAGGGCCTTTGGTATTAAATTTGCACAATCCACAAAGTTACCCACACACAGCATAATTTTCCCTTTCCCTGAGTGAATTCACAGTTACTACACAACCAGTATTTCCCAGAGAAAGACTTGGAGCTCAAGAGAACTGAGCCACAAATCCTATTATCTGTCAGAAATTTGGGGTTTTACTATCCCCAACCTACATCAGATTTCTGTTGTATGCTTTACTATGTGTAAGTCAGTGAAAGGATAATTTTGCAATTCTTGTTTGTCATTTTCCTATGACCTGTTCCCATTACTACAGAAAATGTAGTGCTAACCAGTGGGCACTCTCAGGCTTCTACCCTGGTTCCTGAGCCCTTGTCAGCCCCATCACAAAAGTGTGTGTGTGTGCTGCTCACACAGAGGCAAGCATGTCACACAGATTCTGATGGGCCTGGAGAGATGCTGGCAGCTTTGCAGCTGTTTAAGGAGAACTCCTTACATTGGGCCTGGAGAGATGCTGGCAGCTTTGCAGCTGTTTAAGGAGAACTCCTTACATTGCTACACTAACATTAGAAAAACAAAGGGATAAATTCTGGTTTTTTGTTTTTGTTTTTTTTCCTCATCAACATTGCATATGAAAGCCATGATTTTTAACCTTTTAATTTACTATACATTTTGATTTTTAACTTCAGCTCCTAGATTCTGTTGTCAAATAAATAGACTCATTCTCCCTAAAGAATCTATTAGCTACAATGGACCAAAGGTTGGTACAGAGAATGAATGGATAGGTTTTAGGATGAGGAAAGGGATATATAGGCTTAAGAATTTTGATCTTCTAGGAGTGATCATAAGTTATACTTAAGGGTTTAAATGGAATCTCATCCATGGGTGTGCTGATCTCAGTGGTTTGGCATTTTATAAAGATGATTTTGGCCCAAATTCAGATTTTGGTGGGAGAATATATTAGAAAATACGCAGAGCTTATTAAAAGGATATGTGAGTATTCTAGGCAGGAGATGGAGTTTTCTTGAATTTTGAGAAAAGTGGGTGGTTTCAACAGATATTAAAGAGATAAAAGCCATGAGTTTGATAATAGTTCTGATGGGTTCAAGGCGGGAATTCAGTGTCAAGGATGACTCTCAGGTTTCTTTCTTTAAAAACGGGGTAATGATGATGCCATTAACTGAGAATGGGAAGGCAGGATGAGGGCCACACTTGGTGATACTGTTTACAAAGACTCTGAATTTGGATCTGGACATTCTGAATTTCATGAGTTTTTGAGACATTTGAAGAAACTATCCGGTGGTTGGAATGTGGCAACATCAAGAGCAATAAGAGAAAGGAAATTATTATGACCTAAAAATTGCTCAGGGGTAGTTTGTCAAGATGCCCTCACAGTGAACTCTAACGACACAAAGTGTATTTCTAATTGTTACACCTGCTATGCCTGGGTTATTCCCCAATTAGCTCACAATGCCCAGTAGAACAGCTTTGCCCCCAACCTACAGGGAATCAATCCATTGGTAACTTTTACTGAGGGAATTTAAAATATATTTTTTTTCTTTTTCATGAATAGATTTGGAAAAGAGTACAAATAAATACCTTCTCCCTGCAGTCGAGGTTTCCAAGGAAAATCTTTGCGCAAGTAATCACTGCTTCATTCTGCACCTTCCACTTTTCTTCATTTAAAGATTTTAGGAGGAAGTACAGCGGATGTGGGTGTGAAAGCAGCTAGAAACTTCATCAGTTTGGCGATTCATAAAGATGTCTCTGGCCCCAATGTAAAGTATGGTAGAGGGAAATTTATATTTCTTCCCTTTAGAAACCCACCATCTTTCCTTCAAGAAACCCATCATTTCTCAATCCCGAAAAGACTTTAAGAAATTGAGTGAGGACACTAGGATCCGTCTAATTTTCATTATTTGTAGTTTTTCAATTTTTTTATTTGATAATGAGACATCCAGGTGAGAAATGAAAATCCTGGTAACCCTATGAGGTTTTTCATTTAACTTCAGGGTAGACCATTCTGGATGCTTGTCATAAATACTAAATGTTTGACTGATGAGGAGACACAAATAATATTTCTTTTTAATAGTAAACTTGAGATAATACAAAAAGGAGGCAAATGATAAAATGATGATAAAGACTCAAGAATTTCAGAGGTTATTTCATACCATAGAAACTTTTCATTGTCAGGCTAAGGACAACTAAATTATGCTGCTTAAACTTCCTTAATTTGTTCATGGAATCATGAAAAGATGAGCTAAAGTCACCAATGATAACATTATTAAGCCCTTTGTTTCCAATGGATATATGTGTGTGCATATATATGTGTGTGCATACACATACACATACACATATATATGTGTATATCTATATGATATAGAGATACATATGGATATTAAAAAGATCTAAGAACTTAATAGCTCTTGACTTAATTATAAAAATAGGATGTATCAATTATGGATTTAAAGTTGGCAAGAAACCTAGGCAGGCTCACTCAGGACAAAACCCCACCTTAGAAATTAAATGACTTGCCCTCAGTGTCTATTAAGGCTAATTTTTAGAAGAGACATTTCAGTCATTCTTGCTGCATGTGCTGTGTTTCTAGGCCTTCTCATGGGTATATGCTTTAAAAGATAACTTTTTTAATGTTATTTGTTTTTGAGAGAGAGGGGGAGAGAGAGCAAGGGAGGGGCAGAGAGAGAGAGAGGGGGACAGAGGATCCGAAGTGGGCTCTGTGCCGACAGCAGAGAGCCTGATGTGAGGCTGGAACCCACAAACTGTGAGATCATGACCTAAGCTGAAGTTAGATGCTTAACTGATGGAGCCACCCTTGCACCCAAAAGATAAATTTTTAAAGCTATTTTTTTTCTATTCTCAAGGAATATGGGAAATAACTCCTCATTCTCCCTAATGTTGAACCATTATGAAAATATTGTCTATGGAGCCATTTTAAAGTTAAACAATACAATTTGGGTATATAGGTAGATTTTTAAATGTATTTTAATCAGCAAGAAGTGTGTGTATAAAATTGTGTTATTCATTTTATTTTGGGAAACAATGAATTTACACATCAAATTATAGGTAGATTTTTCTCCCTCTAGGTGATCTAAGAGTCTGTGCATTTACCTCTAAATACCTTGGGATCTCTTCTTTGGATTTGCTTTTAGACAACATTTATAGGTCATAGAACAAAATCAAGCAAATTATTTCAGGGATACATCAAATATAAAGAAAGGAACCTGAAAATGAAGAAAACTATTTAAAAAAAACATTGTGTTTATATATCTAACTTTGTTTACAAAAAAACTTTTGTCTGAGAGAGGGAAATTACTCTCTATGGATGAATTCAGATACAACTGAAAATATTCAAAAGCATATGCTACATAATACAAAGCCTTTTCTATATTTTAAAATACAGAAAACCTATAAAATAAAATTTACTTATGATTAATTCCTAATTTTTCATTAAAATATTTATTGCCACCTACTAAATGCAATAGTATTATTATTCCTGTTGCTCTCTTTTTCTCTTCTTTACTATTAAAATTTAAGACTATCCTTAAATATATGTCATTGACCATATATAAATATCTATAATTCTATAAAATAGGATGACTATATATTGTGTTTTTATCACAAAAGCAGTTTTGGAGGTACTGTGTATTTTTCTCCTCCTTTATTCTCCCCTCTCACCTCCACCAGACAATAAATATTAACAAGCTAGGGTCTATCATTTTATACAATCTTTATGTTCTTATGGTTTTTGCAAATATATGTGTGTGTGTGTGTGTGTGTGTGTGTGTGTGTGTATTCACAGATCTACAGAATGGGAATTTTAAGACTCTATTATCTATTTGTTTAATGAGATAATGTTAAATACATTTCTCTGCATCTTATTTTTCTCACATTCTTAGCAATTGTGGAAATTTCTTTCAGACAACTCGTAGATCAACAGCTCATTTTATTGATTTTAGCCATAATATTGGTTAGTCTGGTTATGCCAAAATTTGTTCAACCATTGTTTCATCCTGTTGGTTTACATATTATTTCCAGTCTTTTGCCACTGTGAACAATGTTGTAGACTTTTCTACCTATGAAATATGTTATTGCTATAGAATAGATAGAAGGCATGGGTTGCTCAGTTGAAAAGTATGTGTATTTTTATTTATTTTTCATTATTAAAAAAATTTAATGCTTATTTATTTTTGAGAGGGAGAGACAGAGCAAGCTGAGGAGGTGCAGAGAGAGAGAGGAAGACACAGAATCTGAAGCAGGCTCCAGGCTCTGAGCTGTCAGCACAGAGCCTGACATGGGATTCGAACTCACAAACTGTAAGTGAGATCATGACGTGGGCCAAAGTTGGGTGCTTAACTGACTGAGCCACCAAGGTGCCCCTGTGTATTTTTTTTAAATATTACCAAATTGTTTTTCAGTCTTAATAATTTACATTTTTATTAGTAAGGGTGACAGTGGCATTTTCTAAATTCTAACAATCAGATTTTGCTAATCTGAGGAATGAAAAATAACGTCTTATTTTATTTACACATCTTGAATACTAGGGAAGGTGCTCACCTTCCTCACATTAACTCAATGTGTTGACATATTCTGTGACTTGCCCATTCAATTCCATTTTTTTTTCTGTCGAATTACTTGACTTTTCTTACCAATTAGTAATATTTCCTAGCATGTGATAGGAACTAATATTTAGCCTATTATATTAACTATACATATTTTTTCCAACATTTTATTCATCTTTTACCTTGTGAAATATTTGATACATACTTCATTTTCATGTATTTAAACATTATATTAAATACACTTATATCCTTATTTATAATTCGTGGGTTTCTTAGAGATTTTTGTAATATATTTAAATTATATTTATTTTATGAATTTTCTTAGAATATTTAAATAGTTTTTTTTTAATTTTTTACTTTTAAGCCCTTGATCCAGTAACAATTTTAAAACAAACATGGAAAACAAAGCCATTCTTACTTTTTTTTTCTGAAATAGGCAAATGTAGCCATAATATTTTCTCAATTGAAAAATCACCCATGTACTATATTAAATGCCAATACATATAGTTGAATCAGTCTTTGGAGTCTTTATTTGGTTTTACTATTATATTTTCCTATTTTCATGTCATATTATATTCTATTAAAGGCTTTATGTTGTAACACCACTGCACACTTAACTTTGTTACTGTTCATATTTTCCTTGTCTCTTCAAAATAATTTTATTTTATAGAACTTTATGCTTATGCTATTATGTTAAAAAGCAGTTAGGATTCAGGGGCACCTGGGTGGCTCAGTCAGTTAAGTGACCAACTCCTGATTTTGGCTCAGGTCATGATCTTGCAGTTTGTGGGATCGAGCCCCACACTGAGCTCTGTGAAGCCTGCTTGGGATACTCCTCTCTCTGCCCCTCTCCTGCTCAGGCTCTGTCTCTCTCTCTCAAAATAGATAAATAAAAATAAATAATCTTAAAAACAACTAACTGAATTTAATTTCTAGCTGAAATTGAATTCTAACGACATATTTATAATACTCGGTCTTCTTATCTGAGAACATATTTTGGCTATTTCTTTAGAAACTGTATAATACTTTTCGGTAAGTTTTACAATTTTATTCACAAGGTCTTATATATGTTAAAAATATTTCAATGTATTTTAAGGTGTATGGCTATTGTAACTGATATATATCCTTTTTCTTTCTTGCTTGCACTGAAAAAAATCTCGTGATTATTTACGTATTCATCCTGCATCTGGTACTTATTAAAGTCATAATGTTATTTGTTTAATTATAACACTATAACATTAGTAAAAATATGAATTTATCTCCCACAATTTTTATGACATTTCATTATATCTTTGTTATATTTTGTTTTCATATCTTAGATGTATTGAAGTTTCTGAAAAATACTGTACAGTAATGGTCAGAGTAAGCATTTCAATCTGTCCTAATTTGAGGAAGATGCTATATTGTCTAGAATGTGTGCTATTGGCTTTGATTACTCATCTTTAGCACATTTCAAAAGCTTAATTCTATTTTTAAAGCTTTTATAACTAGAAGATGATTATTAAATTGAAATTAATTTTTTCCAAATTAAAAAACAAAACCACTTCTCTTATACAACTAATAAACTCTCTATATATAATAAATTATATATAATAAATATGTATAAATATAAATACATAAAATAAATATACATAATAAATTCCATATATATGGTGTGTAAATGGTATATATATATATATATATATATATATATATATTCCCCTTAATTTTGAGGAAGAGTTGCCCAAATACATATTGTTTGTAAAGAATACTGAAGTGTAAAGATAAATGTTCTGGTTAAAAGGGATATGTAAATAAGCAAGATACATTTATTTGCAAATAAAATGTGATTATTTTCACAGTCTTTTATGACTCTGTTTTTCACTTACTCTTCCATTTCAGTGATCAACTTGAGTGAATCTGATGGAAACAAAACACAGGTGATGGAGTTTGTTCTCATGGGACTTACAGATCTTCCAGGGCTGCAGGTCCCCCTGTTCCTGGTGTTCTTGGTCATCTACCTCACTACCATGGTGGGCAACCTCGGACTGATTTTTCTCATCTGGAAGGACCCCCATCTTCATACCCCCATGTACTTACTCCTTGGCAGTTTAGCCTTTGCAGATGCTTGTTCCTCCACCTCTGTGACTCCCAAGATGCTGATGAATTTTTTATCCAACAATCACTTGATATCCCTGGTTGAATGCATCACCCAATTTTATATTTTTGCTTCCAGTGCAAACACTGAATGTTTCCTTCTGGTAGTGATGGCCTATGATCGCTATGTAGCTATATGTAATCCTTTGCTTTATCCAGTGGTGATGTCCAATATCTTTTGCATTCGGTTATTAGGTGTTTCATATATTATAGGGTTTCTTCATCCTATGATGCACACCAGTTTGTTATTTAGATTAACTTTCTGCAAGTCCAATGTAATACATTATTTCTACTGTGAAATTTTACAACTGTTTAAGATTTCCTGTACTGACCCTAGAGTTAATATGCTCTTAATTTTTATATTTTCAGTCTTTATACAATCTTTCACCTTTATGACTATTATCATCTCTTATTCCCATGTCCTCTTTGCCATCCTGAAAAAGAGGTCTGAAAAGGGCAGGAGCAAGGCCTTCTCCACATGCAGCGCCCACTTGCTCTCTGTCTCTTTGTTCTATGGCACTCTCTTCTTCATGTATGTGCGTCCTGGGTCTGGCCCAGCTGAAAATCAAGATAAAATGTATTCTGTATTTTACACAATCATAATTCCCCTGCTAAATCCTTTTATTTACAGTTTGAGAAACAAAGAGGTTATAAATGCCTTGAGGAGAATAATAAAATATAAATAGTTCTTAAGGCAAAATTTAAACTTGCTCATTTCAAACTGTGCAAAATGCAAGGGGTCTGAAGTTATGAAAAGTAGCTTTGGCTTTATAAGTTTAACAGAAGGCAGTGTCTAGGGCAGTTTCTGAGTGCTGTATGATGAAAGCTTCATTGGGTATTTGTTTCAATGTAAGGAGATCTTAATATCACACAGAATTGAATCACTGATTAAAAATAGACCACCTTTAAGAAAACTAAGCATTTAAAATTTGTGATTTTTTACTCTTTGTACATTGCCTCTAAATTAGATATAATAATAGTTTGTAACATGATTGTAGCAGATATTTATGTTTCTTTGCTTGAGGCTGGAATGACTGAGCCAAGATAATTGTCCAAAGCCTGTATATCAAAAGTTTTGCTGCTTTTCCAGTTTGCATTCTGACCAACAGTGTAAGAGGGTTTCCCCTTCTCTTTATCCTCAGCAACACCTGTTGTTTCTGGTGTTGTTAATTTTAGCCATTCTGACAGGTATGAGGTGGTATCTCACCGTAGTTTTGATCTGTATATCCCTGATGATGAGTGATGTTGAGCATCTTTTCACGTTTCTGTTGGCCATCTAGATGTCTTCTTTAGAAAAATGTCTATTCATGTCTTCTGCCCATTTTTTAAGTAGATTATTTGTTTCTCCCATGTTGTGTTGTACAAGTTCTTTATATACTTTGGATATTAACCCCTTTATCAGATATGTCATTTGTGAATATCTTCTCCCATTCCAAAGACTGCCTTTTAGGTTTGTTGATTGTTTTCTCAACTGTGTAGAAGTTTTTATCTTCTTTTTTAATGTTTTTTTTTTATTTTTGAGGAGAGAAAGCATGAATGGGGTGGGGGGAGTGAGGGAGACAGAATCTGAAGCAGGCTCTGCGCTGTCCGCACAAAGCCAACGTGGGGCTTGAACTCACAACTCACAAACCGTGAGATCGTGACCTGAGCTGAAGTTGGACCTCAACTGACTGAGCCACCCAGGCACCCCAGAAGCTTTCTGTCTTAATGAAGTCCCAATAGTTTATTTTTGATTTTGTTTTCCTTGCCACTGGCAACATGTCTAGTAACAAGTTGCTATGGCTGAGGTCAAAGAGGTTGCTGCCTGTGTTCTCCTCTAGGATTTTGATGGCTTCCTGTCTCACATTTAGGTCTTTCATCCATTTGCAATTTATTTTTGTGCATGGTGTAAGAAATGATCCAGCAATGCTCTCCTAGGTATTTCCCCAAATGATATAAAAATGCAGATTCAAAGGGATACATGCACCTCAATGTTTATAGCTGCATTATTAACAATAGCCAAATTACGGAAAGAGCCCAAAGGTCCACTGACTGATGAATGGATAAAGAAGATGTGGTATATATATAATAGAATGTTACTCAGCCATCAAAAAGAATGAAATTTTGCCATTTGCAATGACATGGACATAGCTAGAGAGTATTATACTAAGCAAAATAAGTCAGAGAAAGACAAATAACATGATTTCACTCATATGTAGAATTTAAGAAACAAAACAGATGGATATAGTGGGGAAATAAAAGAGAGGCTAAACAGGAAATAGACCCTTAACTACAGAGAACAAACAGAGGGTTGTTGGAGGGGAGGTGGGCAGGGGGATGGGTTAAATAGGTGAAGGGTTTTAGGAGGCCACCTGTTGTGATGAGCACTGGGTGTTTTATGTAAGTGATGAATCACTAAATTCTACACCTGAAACTAATATTACACGGTGTATTAATGAAACTGGAATTTAAACAAAAACTTGAATGAAAAAAAAGTCTTGCTGCCTTTTGATTGTTCAGAGACTCAGATGAAGTGACTTCTTAGAGGAAACTGTCCTGAAGAGAAAACTTTCTTTGTAGTGAAGAAAATATTTTGAAAAGTACAGAATATAAGAGAATGGTGGATATTATTGAGAAGAATCTTAACTGGGATAAAATAAAAAGTAGACAATTAATTAAAAGTATGGCTCAACTGTATGAAAATACACAGTATATTTTATCAGGGAAATTATAGGCAATATTGGTATTCAAGAATTTGTAGATATTGGAAGATTTCAGGATATATCTCCTCAGACATTAGGAATATGCTGCATTTATCTTTTCATGTTTAATCATGCAGAAACATAAGTTTCCATAGTTATTGCTCTTATAATCTCTTACATGTCTATTACTCAAGTAAAAATAATTTACTTCTTTAGTTAGACAATGAAACATATCTTAATTTGGGTAAGTGCCACTATGGAATGTTTTTTTTATTTCTGAAATGATTATAAAAACTTTCAGTGTAATATTTATTTTTCTTTCATTGGCTACTCTAAGAAATATGTAGTGACTTTCTCCATTGGACATATGAATTTAAAGGAACTCTAAAGTGGCAAATGTATAATTTGTTTCAATCTGTAATATCTTTGACTACCTATTGCCACTGCAAAATATCCAGGTGATGGCTTGATATTGGTGAGCAGTAAGGAAGAATTAAGAGGAAGAATAGCATATTCAGAAAATCTGATGTACAGACTTAACAGGAATGCAAGCTAGGAAGATGTAAGGCTGAGGACTGAAGCCAGCACTGTACAGGTCCTCCAGCATATTTTAGATAATCTTTGACTTTTTGACAGGGCACAAAGAGTACATGAATGTAAAATGATTACATCAATGTGCTTGGCAATCTAAACAGGGAGAGACAAGAAGAGGGTACACATTGAAGTGAACTGAAATCACAATTTCTACAAATCAAATACAGTATTAGGAGAAAATGATCCTTATCATATAAATGGAGGTAATAGAGGCATGTTGGTGCTGATGGAGATCTAAATGACTATTCTATGTTTCTGCAAGGTCCTATGTCCTCTCTTCAACTAGGCAGAGGGAAAGGTTTAGATTTGTGAATAAGGACACTATTATTTCAAAATACAAGTGCTGTGAAACCATATAATATTTAAACTAATAAGAAAATTTAACATATTGGGGTATTTATTGTTTAAGAGTATTTTAGGGAAGAACCTCCTACTGAAGAGGTTCTATGGTGCATTTACAACCTTTCAGCTGGTGACTCTAAAAGTGGCAAGTCAGGATCAGTCTGAAATACACATCATCAAGCCATTTCCTAGAAACAAAGGAAATCTTGGATTCCTAAGCTAAACATCCTCAATGGATAGCATTTATCCATATTCACAAGGATATGTTTGTGGTGAACAGTCTCAGACTCTAGGGGTAAAGAGACTATCTACAACCTTAAAGACAGAGACTGGATTACCACTAAAAGAAAAATATGTATGGTAGCATTTTGTCTGTTGCACTGAGACTACAAAGACAATGAAACCACATTTACAAACTATTGAGGGAAAAATAATGGGTTCCATAAATAGTATTGAGACAAACTGTATGCAGAGAAACTGTGAATGGCTGGGTAGGCTGAGGGCACTGCTCAATTCAGGGGCAGTATTCATGACACAATATTGTGTGGCTGACTGCCTTGTGCATAAGATACTATAAGCAATGGACCAATAGATGATGATAATGTGACTGGTAACTGTATTGTAAGTATATGTTAGAGTTTAAAGACTCAAAAATAAATTAAATAATATCCCATCACTCTTAACAGAATTTTGGCAAATATCAGAGGATACTCTCTTAATTAAGAGGCCCTATGATAAGTGTTATGTAGTATAAACTGTATGCTATAACTCACTTTGAGACAGTGTTTTCTGCTTTTCTAAGCCTATAAAAGCAAATTTCATCATTCCTTTGGTTATTTGTGGACAAGTCACAACTTTAGTTTTTTGAGAATGGGTTGCTTGAGAGATATTCTGACCTGTTATGATAGCTAGTGTTGAATGGCTCATTCACTGTCAATCACAAGTCACACTGCCCACTGATTCCTATAGATTCCCTGTCGTAGATACTGTTGATGGTTGCCCATATCTTTTTTAGCTGTACATCTGCATCTGAGGGCTTTCCCTCATGGCCAGAGCGATTCTACCCTCACTTAAGGCAGACTAGAAAACTGAGAAGTAAATGTTCTTTTTAGAATCTCTTCCAGATCATCTATCAACCAATGATTGATGGGAGATGGTGAGTAAATACCCTCAATTCTTTGTCCTTTGGTTGATATAATGCTTTTGAAATTCATGCCTAATGATATTTCCAAAAAAAGATTAAGCTTGATTGCCCACAGTTGTAATTTTTTTAAATTACTTTTTATTGGCTACATTCCCTTTCCTGTCTCACTTTCTCACTTATCAACTGTTCCTAAATAAATTACTTGCACTCAAATCATGTCTCAGGGTCTGGAAGAACATGAAGATGCCCTTATTCTCTTAAGGTCATATTTTATATTTTATACAGGAATCAGGCATACCTGTACCATCTTATTTCAATATGACACAATTATTACTTGGTATAACATTATTTGAAGATATATTGTGATTAATTAAAGTGATATACTGTATACTGTAAAGGAACAACCAAAAAATAGACAATGTATAAATAGTAAGCCAAAGGTGGATATAAAGTGAAATCACAAAAAGCCTCTATTAATCCAAAAGCAGTCAGGAAAAGAAAAGAAGGAGAATGAGGAACAGATGCAATGGACATAGAACATCTATCATGTTAGCTAAAATGGTAACTTTTAACCCAACCACATCAATAATCTCATTGAATATAAATGGTATTATATACCAAATATAAGACAGATTATCTGATTGGATTCAAAAGCAAGATCTAATCATACACTGTTCAAAAGAAACACATCAAATATAAAGTCTTAGATAAATTAGAAGTAAAAGGATAGAAAACAGATCCATCATGCAAACACGAATCAAAAAAAAAAAAAAAGCTATAGCGGCTATGGAGCAAAACAGACCTTAGATCAAGGAATATTACCAAGGATAAAGAGGGACATTGCAAAATTATATAGGGTTATATAGGGTTCAATTAATTAAGACAAAATAATACTAAATATGTAAATACTGAACAATGGAGCTTCAAAATACTTGAAGAAAAACTGATAAAGTAGAAACGAGAACCAGACAAATTCACAATTATAGATTAAGTTTATAGTACTCCTTTTTCAATAATTTATTTGGCAATTAAAAACCATCCTTCCAGGGACACCTGGCTGGCTCAGTCAATGGAGCACGTGACTCCTGATCTCGGGGTTGTAAGTTTGAGCCCCATGTTGAATGTAGAGATTACTTTAAAACAAAATTTTTAAAAAAATGTCATCCTTCTAAATACCCATATGTCAAAGAGATAGTAATAAGGGAAAGAATATATTTTAAATAAAGTGAAAATAAAAATACAAATGTTTAAGTATGTGGGATATAGGTAAAATAGTGCTTAAAGAGAAATTTATATCATTAAATGCTTATATTAGAAAATAAAAATAATTAAATTAAGGTTAAAACTTCTACATTAAGACATTATAAAAAGAACAAATTGAATCCAAAGAAAGCAAAAAGAAATTTATAAATTACGAACACAAGTCAATTAAATTGAAACAAAAATTATACAGAAAAATCAATAAAATGAAAAGCCTGGTTTTTATTTATTTATTTTATATCCAGTTTCTCTACTTCTTTTTTTTATTATATGAAATTTATTGTCAAATTAGTTTCCATACAACACCCAGTGCTCATCCCAAAAGATGCCCTCTTCAATGCCCATCACCTCCTCTCTCCTCCCTCCCACCCCCCATCAACCCTCAGTTTGTTCTCAGTTTTTAAGAGTCTCTTATGCTTTGGCTCACTCTCCCACTCCAACCTAGTTTTTTTCTTTTTTTTTCCTCCCCCTCCCCCATGGGTTTCTGTTAAGTTTCTCAGGAGTGAAACATAAGAGTGAAAACATATGGTATCTGTCTTTCTCTGTATGGCTTATTTCACTTAGCATAACACTCTCCAGTTCCATCCACGTTGCTACAAAGGGCCATATATCATTCTTTCTCATTGCCACGTAGTACTCCATTGTGTATATAAACCACAATTTCTTTATCCATTCATCAGTTGATGGACATTTCGGCTCTTTCCATAATTTGGCTATTGTTGAAAGTGCTGCTATAAACATTGGGGTACAAGTGCCCCTATGCATCAGTACGCCTGTATCCCTTGGGTAAATTCCTAGCAGTGCTACTGCTGGGTCATAGGGTAGGTCTATTTTTAATTTTTTGAGGAACTTCCACACTGTTTTCCAGAGTGGCTGCACCAGTTTGGATTCCCACCAACAGTGCAAGAGGGTTCCCGTTTCTCCACATCCTCTCCAGCATCTATAGTCTCCTGATTTCTTCATTTTGGCCACTCTGACTGGCGTGAGGTGATATCTGAGCGTGGTTTTGATTTGTATTTCCCTGATGAGGAGCGACGTTGAGCATCTTTTCATGTGCCTGTTGGCCATCTGGATGTCTTCTTTAGAGAAGTGTCTATTCATGTTTTCTGCCCATTTCTTCACTGGGTTATTTGTTTTTTGGGTGTGGAGTTTGGTGAGCTCTTTATAGACTTTGAATACTACCCCTTCGTCCGATATGTCATTTGCAAATATCTTTTCCCATTCCGTTGGTTGCCTTTTAGTTTTGTTGATTGTTTCCTTTGCTGTGCAGAAGCTTTTTATCTTCATGAGGTCCCAATAATTCATTTTTGCTTTTAATTCCCTTGCCTTTGGAGATGTGTCAGGTAAGAAATTGCTGCGGCTGAGGTCAGAGAGGTCTTTTCCTGCTTTCTCCTCTAGGGTTTTGATGGTTTCCTGTCTTACATTCAAGTCCTTTATCCATTTTGAGTTTATTTTTGTGAATGGTGTAAGAAAGTGGTCTAGTTTCATTCTTCTGCATGTTGCTGTCCAGTTCTCCCAGCACCATTTGTTAAAGAGACTGTCTTTTTTCCATTGGATATTCTTTCCTGCTTTGTCAAAGATGAGTTGGCCATACTTTTGTGGGTCTAGTTCTGGGGTTTCTATCCTATTCCATTGGTCTATGTGTCTGTTTTTATGCCAATACCATGCTGTCTTGATGATGACAGCTTTGTAGTAGAGGCTAAAGTCTGGGATTGTGATGCCTCCCACTTTGGTCTTCGTCTTCAAAATTACTTTGGCTATTCGGGGCCTTTTGTGGCTCCATATGAATTTTAGGATTGCTTGTTCTAGTTTCGAGAAGAATGCTGGTGCAATTTTGATTGGGATTGCATTGAATGTGTAGATAGCTTTGGGTAGTATTGACATTTTAACAATATTTATTCTTCCAACCCATGAGCACGGAATGTTTTTCCCTTTCTTTATATCTTCTTCAATTTCCTTCATAAGCTTTCTACAGTTTTCAGCATACAGATCTTGTACATCTTTGGTTAGATTTATTCCTAGGTATATTATGATTCTTGGTGCAATTGTGAATGGGATCCGTTTCTGTATTTGTCTTTCTGTTGCTTCATTATTAGTGTATAAGAATGCAACTGATTTCTGTACATTGATTTTGTATCCTGCAACTTTGCTAAATTCATGTATCGGTTCTAGCAGACTTCTGGTGGAGTCTATCGGATTTTCCATGTATAATATCATGTCATCTGCAAAAAGTGAAAGCTTAACTTCATCTTTGCCAATTTTGATGCCTTTGATTTCCTTTAGTTGTCTGATTGCTGATGCTAGCACTTCCAACACTATGTTAAACAACAGCGGTGAGAGTGGACATCCCTGTCGTGTTCCTGATCAATAAAACTGATAAACTTTTAGCCAAACGGGCCAAGAAGAAAAAAAGACTTAAGTTACTAAATGACCAAAAATGCAAATATCAGAACATAAAAAATATGTATGCTATACATTCAGATGCTATAATGTTTAAAGAACAAACAAAGATATATCTTGAATAGCTTTATGTACAAAAATTATGTCATCTAGATAAAATGGACAAATTCCTTGAAAATATGCAAACTACCAAGGCTTATTTAAGAAGAAATAGATAACCTGACTACTTGCATTTTTTGTTTGAATTTTTAGTTAAAATCTTCAAAGAAAAGCCCAGTCTATATACTTTATATAAAACAGATAATCAGAAGAAACTGAATCATCTTCCAGGAGTTTTGAGGAGAAGTACGTAAGTCTTTCAGATGTTCTAGAAAAATATGTAAGTGCGTGGAAAAGAAAGCAAAACTATACTGTTTTCTGAGCTTTAGTCAAAATAACATATTCTGTAAGTGTTCTTCAACATACAGAAATCCCTTTAGAGACTTCCTTTATCTCCACCTCTCTCAACTAAAAAGTATATAATCAAATGCTCCTCATAATCACAATGAAGCTCTTTCTGTCCATGAGTCCTATCCTTGTGCTATAATAAAAGAATCTCTTTGAATCAAAAAAGCCCAGAAAACCAAAACCAAAAAAAAAAAAAAAAAAAAAAAAAACCATAGGAAATTATGGCCTAGACTAGAGCCCCAAGGGGCTTTTTCCTTATAAGTACAATTTGAATCTTGATTTCTAGTGTGAAAGAAATGGAGCCAAAAAGAACATGTTACCCATGGTGCACAAGACTGGCGTGTGTTGGCCAGACTAAAGCTTGGTGGCTAGTTTGAAGAAGAAATGAAATAAAGCTGGACATATTCAGAAGGAAAAGCCCATAAGTAAGTTTACTTCTCTGTTAAGGAAGGAGAGAGAGATGACTGGGCCTGTTTTAGGGCAGCATGCATTGGGGGACTGCTTGGTATGTCTGCTAAAAGGGGAGAATAATAATGGTAAGTAAAAGCCACAGGCCAACCTTTGGATGCTCCATAAACACATGTGGTCCTGCCAGAATCTAGTCATTTCATATATCATATTAAAATCTCCTTTTATTTTAATAAATTTCCTAAAAGAGGTAAAAATGAAAGTGCAGGAGGGATCAGAGTAGGGACTTGAACCCTTTCTCTAGAACTTTCACTCTGCATATTAAGCATGAATAGCAGTTTACAAAACTATCTCTACTGCATAATGTCCCTATCTGCAAACATGTGGATGTACGTATGCATGACACTATGTATGATAGTTAAAAATATATGAAAGCAGTAGCAAATCAGACAAATAATGTGCAAGACCTATACCCAGAAAAAGAAAAAAAAATGCCGTATTGAAAGAAATTAAAGAATAACTAAATCAATGGAAAGACAGGTTGGATGATTCAATATTTAAGAAAATGTCAATTCTCCCTAAATGCATCTATAGATTTAATAAAAGTCCAATCAAAATCATAGTAGGATTTCTTAAGAAACTGATAAAGCTAATTATATTATTCACATGGAAATGTAAAGGATGTAGAAATACTTGAAAAAGAAGAACAAAGTTAGTGTTCTAACAATATCTGATTCCATGACTTCATATAGAACTTCAGTATCAAGACAGTGTTGTATTGTTATAAAGATAGACAAATAAATGAGTGGGACAGAATGAAGTCCAGAAATAAACCCATACACATATGGACAGCTGATTTTGCAAAGGTACAAAGGTAATTTAGTAGACAAAATAGTTTTTTCAATAAATTATGCAGAAACAATTGGATATCTATATGCAGAAAAGGAACTTTGATACAGATAATATGCAAAAAGAATTGTAGACATAAATGCACAATCAAGAACTACAACACCAGAGGAGACAGGTTAAGATGGCAGAGGAGTAGGGCAACTATAAGTTTGCCTCGTCCCTGGAACACAGCTAGATCAACATCAAATCATTCTGCACACCCTATAAATCGATCTGAGGACTGAGAGAACAAAACTGCGTATCTCCAAGTAGAAAAACAACCACCTCATGGAAAGTGGGAGCTGCAGAGAGTTGACTTGGGGGAGAAAATAGTCATGGATGCTGTGGACAGGAGGGAGCCTTGATCACAGAGAGAGGAGCAAGAGAGAAAGAGAGAGAGAAAGAGCGAAAAAAAACATGTGCAGGGGATTGCACAAGAAAACTCTTCCCCACAACCATTGACTGGGAAAACAAGGCAGATTAAAATCGCATTTTTTTTTAAAAATAAGCAGTAAAGTACAAAGTCTGAAGTTTTAGAGGTTTGTGCCATTGACAGGGTCCTGCACCTGGCAAGCTTAGCAGTGCTCCAGTGGGGAAGGAGGGGGAGATGGGAGTGGAGAGTGTGCTCTGAGGATCCTCTGGGATCACTTTTATGGAGTTCCCTTTTATGGAGTACATTTGGGAGGGGGGCACTGCTTTCCATAGACAAATGGCCCTGAGGGCACCACAGAGATGCCCCATTCACCAGCATAGGAACAAAGATGCTGGGTGAGGGCAGCGAACCTTGGTGCTGGCTTTCTTCTCTGCTGTACATAAACCCTTGAGTTGCTACACGATTGCAGGAATGTTTCCTAGGACAAGCCAGCACTGGCCACAGCAGGGCGAGGCCCTCCCCCAGAGGATCAGTGAGGATTTGCACTGTGGGTGTCTCTGAAGTTTGGAGTTTTGAAACCCAGCTGTGCCTGAGATAAAACACGGGAGTGCTGTGTAGCATGGCAGGTGGACAGCTTGGTCAACAGACAGGGTGATCTTATGGAAGGCCTGGACACAGGAGGGGTGATTGTTTGCTCTTTTATGAGGGCTTTCTAAGGAGTGGTACACATGAGCTCCCTGCTCTGGAGATGAGAGAGCAGGGGATCCTATTTCTCCCCACCCATTAGCATTCACCAACTTCAGTGAGAAACACAGTGCCTTCCAGTGGAGGCTGAAGTTGATTGCACTGAGCCACTCCCCACTGCGCTCTAGAGGTACATCTTTACAAGGGCAAGTGTGCCTGGGAAGCAGCACCATGGGCCTCACGCCCAGGAGACCAACACAGACTCCTCACACACATCAAGTCTACTAGTGATACAGTGCTTCAAATCTTCAGCAATATGTGAAAGAGGATCTAGCTTCCTTTGTTTTTGGTTATTTGTTTTTAATCAGAAAAAGAATTTTTTTTAATTTAAAAATTTTTATTTCTTTTTTATTTTTGACCAAAACAAGAGGAAGGAATTCACCCCAAAAGAAAGAACAGGAAGAAGTCACCATTAGAGACTTAATGCAGCTCTAAGTAAGATGTCTGAACTAGAATTTAAAACGATAATTTTAAGGATACTAGATGGGCTTGAAAAAAGCATGGAAGACACTAGAGAATCTCTTATAGCAGAGAGAAGAGAACTACAAACTAGTCAGGCCAAAATTAAAAATGCTATAACTGAAATGAAAACCCAAATGAATGCCATGAGAGTGAGGATGGATGAAATGGAGGAACAAATCAGTGATACTGAAGATAGAATTATGGAAAACAATGAAGTTGAAAAGAAGAGGGAAAAAAGTATTGGATCACAAATGTAGACTTAGGAATTCAGTGATTCCTTAAAGCATAATAACATTCATATCATAGGAGTCTCAGAAGATGAAGAGAGAGAAAAGGGGGAAGATGGTTTACGTGAGCAAACTATAGCTGAAAACTTCCTAATTTGGGGAAGGAAACAAACATCAAAAACCAAGAAGCACAGAGAACTCCCATTAAATTCAACAAAAGCCAGGCATATCATAGTCAAATTTGCAAAATACACAGACTAGGAAAGAATCCTAAAAACAGAAGGGAAAAAAAGTCATTACCTTACAAGAGAAGACAGATAAGGTTTGCAGCAGATTTGTACAGAGAGAACTGGCAGGCCAGAGGGACTGACAGGATATATATTCAACATGCTGAACAGGAAAAAGTATGCAACCAACAATACTTTATGCAGCAAGGCTGTATTTCAGAATAGATGGAGAGATAAAGACTTACCCATACAAGCAAAAAATAAAGGAATTTGTGACCACTAAACCACCCATGAAAGAAATATTACAGGGAACTCTTTGAGTGGGGAAAAAAGACCAAAAGCAACAAAGACTGGAAAGGAAAAGAGAACATCACCAGAAACACCAATTTTACAGGTAACACAATGGCACAAAATTCATATCTATCAGTAATCACTCTGAATGTAAATGGACTGTATGCTCCAATCAAAAGACACAGGTATCAGAATAGATAAAAATAACAAGACCCATCTCCATGCTTGTCTAAAAGAGACTCATTTTAGACCTAAAGACACCTGCAAATTGAAAGTGAGGGGATGGAGAACCACCTATCATGCTAAAGGATGTCAAAAGAAAGCCAGAGGAAGTCATAATTACATCAGACTAAGTAGATTTTAAACCAAAGACTTTATCAATAGATGAAGAATGGCACTGCATCATAATTAAGGAATCTATTCATCAAGAAGATCTAAAAATTGTAAATATTTTATGTCCCCAACTCAAAAGAACCCAAATATATAAATCAATTAATGACAAACATAAAGAAACTTATTGATAAAAACACAATAATAGGAGGGGACTTTAATACCCTGCTTACATCAATGGACAGATTATCTAAGCAGAAAACCAAGGAAACAATAGCTTTGAATGACACACTGAACCAGATGTACTTAACAGATATATTCAGAACACTTCCTCCTAAAGCAGCAGAATACACATTCTTTTTGACTGCATATGGAATATCCTCCTGAATATATCACTTACTGGGTCACAAATCATCCCAAGTACAAAAAATTCAGATCATACCATGCATATTTTGATACCACAACACTATGAAACTTGAAGTCAACCACAAGAAAAAATTTAGAGAGATTATGAGTACTTGGGAGATTAAAGAACATCTTTCTAAAGAATGAATGGGTTAACCAGGAAATTAAAGAAGAAATAAAAAAAAGTACATGGAAGCAAATGAAAATGAAAACATGATAATCCAAATCTTTGGGATGCAGCAAAGGCAGTCTTAAGAAGGAAGTATATTACAATACAGGACTACTTCAAGAAGAAGGAAAAGTAGCAAATATACACTCTAGCTTACACCTAAAGGAGCTAGAAAAGGAACAGCAAAATAAAGCCTAAAGCCAGCAGAAGAGGGGAAATAATAAAGATTGGAGCAGAAATCAATGATCTAGAAACAAAAATACAGTAGAACAGATCAATGAAACTAAGACCTGATTCTTTGAAAGAATTAATAAAATTGATAAACCCCTAGCCAGACTTATCAAAAAGAAAAGACAAAGGACCCAAATCAATAAAATCATGAATGAAAGAGGATAGATCATAAACAATACCACAGAAATACAAACAATGGTAAGAGAATATGAGGAAAAATTATATGCCAACAAACTGAGCAATCTGGAAGAAATGGCAGACTTTCTACAAACATACAAACTACCAAAACTGAGACAAGAAGAAACAGAAAATGTGAATAGACCCATAACCAGCAAAGAAATTGGAATCATAATAAAAAATCTCCCAACAAACAAAAGTCCAGGGCCAGATGGCTTCCAGGGGAATTCCACCAAACATTTAAAGAATAGTTAATACCTATTCTCAAACTGGTCCCCCAAAATAAAAATGGAAGTAAAACTTCCAAACTCATTCTATGAGACCAACATTACCTTGATTCTAAAACCGGACAAAGACCACACTAAAAGGAGAATTATAGGCCAATAACCCTGGTGAACACGGATGCAAAGATTCTCAACAAGATACTAGCAAACTGAATTCAACAGTACATTAAAAGAATTATTCACCATGATCAAGTGGGATTTATTCTTGTGCTGCAGGCCTGATTCAATATTTGCAAAAAAATTAACGTGATACACCATATTAATAAAAGAAAGGATATGGGGCGCCTTGGTGGCTCAGTCGGTTGTGTGTCCCACCTTTAATTTTGGCTCAGGTCATGATCTCAGGGGTTGTGAGATCAAGCCCCACATTGGGCTCTCTGCTGACAGCGTGGAGCCTGCTTGGGATTTTCTCTCTCCCTCTCTCTCTGCTCATCCCTGGCTTGCACTTGCTTTCTCTCAAAAATAAATAAATAAACTTAAAAAAAATAAAAAGAAGGATAAAAACCATATGATCCTCTTAATAGATGCAGAAAAAACATTTAAGAAAATATAGCATCCATTCTTGGTAAAAACTGTCAGCAGAGTAGGGAGAGATGGAACAAACCTCACCATCATAAAGGCTACATACAAAAGACTTACAGCTAAAAACCTCAATATGGAAAAACTGAGAGCTTTTCCTCTATGGTTAGGAACAAGACAGGGTCAACTCTCACCATTACTATTTAACATACTACTGGAAGTCTGAGCCTCAGCAATCAGACAACAAAGTGAAATAAAAGGCATCCATATTGGCAAGGAAGATGTCAAATTTTGATTATTTGCAGATGACATGATATGCTATGCAGAAAACCCAAATAACTCCACCAAAACATTTCTAGAACCAACACATGAATTCAGGAAAGTTGCCAGTTATATCACCAGTATATAGAAATCCATTGCATTTCTATATACCAGTAATGAAGCAGTGGAAAAAGAAATCAAGGAATCAACCCCATTTACAGTTACACCAAAAACCATAAAATACTTAGGAATAAACCTACCAAAGAGATAATAAATTTATAGAACACTTATGAAAGAAATTGAAGAGGACATAAAGAAATGTAAAAACATTCCATGTTCATGGATTGGAAGAACATTATTAAAATGTCTATACTTCCCAAATCAATCTACACATTTACCGCAATGCCTATCAAAATATCAGCAGCATTTTTCACAGAGCTAGAACAAAGAACCCTAAAATTTGCATGGAACCACAAAAGACCCCGAATAGCCACAGAAATCCTGAAAAAGAACGTAAAGCTGGAGGCATCACTATTCCAGACTTCAAGCTACATTACAAACCTGTAGTCATCAAGATAGTATGGTACTGGCACAAAAACAGACAGAGAGATCAATGGAACAGAACAGAAAACTCAGAAGTAGACCAACAACTGTATGATCAACTAATATTTGACAAAACAGGAATGAATATCCAATAGAAAAAAAGACAGTCTCTTCAACAAATTGTATTGGGAAAACTGGACAGCAACATGCATAAGAATGAACCTGGACCACTTTCGGACACCATACACAAAATAAATTCAGAATGGATGAAAGACCTAAACGTGAGACAGGAACCCATCAAAATCCTAGAGGAGAAAACAGGCAACTACATCTTTGACCTTGGCTTCAGCAACTTCTTATTTGACATGTCTCTGAAGGCAAGGGAAATAAAAGCAAAAATGAACTATTGGGACCTCATCATGAAAAAAAGCTTCTGCATAGCAAAGGAAACAATTAACCAAACTAAAAGTCAGCCAACAGAATGAGAAAAGATATTTGCAAAAGACATATCTGATAAAGGGTTAGTATCCAAAATCTATAAAGGACTTATCAAACTCACTACCCAAAAAACAAATAATCCAGTTAAGAAATGGGCAGAATACATGAACACATTTTAAATACAAATCAAAACCACAATAAGATTACCACCTCACACTTGTCAGAATGGCTAAAATTAGGAACACAAAAACCAACAGGTGTTGGTGAGTATGCAGAAAAAGAGGAATTCTTGCACTGTTGGTGGGAATGTAAACAGTATGGAGGTTGCTCAAAAAGTAAAAAATAGAACTACCCTACAATTCAGCAATGGCACTACTAGGTATTTACCCAAAGGATAGAAAAGTACAGATTTGAAGGTACACCTGCATCCTGATGTTTATAGCAGCATTTTCAACAATAGCTAAACTACGGAAACAGCACAAGTACCCTTTGCCTGATAAATGAATAAAGAAGATGTGGTAGATATATACAAAGAATATTACTCAGCCATCATAAAGAATGAAATCTTGCCATTTTTAATGATGTGGATGGAGCTAGACTGTATTATGCTAAGCAAAGTAAGTCAGTCAGAGAAAGACAAATACCACATGATTTCACTCATATGTAGATTTTAACAAATAAAACAGATGAACATATGGGAAGGGGTAAAAAAGAGAGAGGGGGTTCCTGGGTGGCTCCGTCGGATAAGTATGTAACTCTTGATTTCAGCTCAGGTCATGAACTCAGTTTGTGAGCTCAAGCCCTGTATTGGGCTCTGCACTGATAGTGAATTGTCTGCTTGGGATTCTCTCTCTCCCCCTCTCTCTCTCCCTCCCCCATTCTTTATCTCAAAATAAATAAATAAATAAACATTTTTAAAAAAGAGAGCAAGAGGGAAACAAACTATAAGAGACTCTTAACAGTGAACAAATCGAGGGTTGATGAAGGGGGTGTGTGGAGGATGGGCTAGACGGATGATGGGTACTAACAAGGGCACTTGTGATGAGCACTGGGTATTGTATGCAAGTGATGAATCACTGAATTCTACTCCTGAAATGACTGGATGCTAACTAACATGCATTGTATTTGAACTAATTAGAAATTAAGTAAAAATTCAAAGAAAAATAGAATACCAAAAAGCACAGTCCCTAAAAGAAAAAAAAAAAAGATAATTAACTTCATTAAAAGACTTTTTGTTCAAAAACATTTCTAAAATAAAATGACAAACCAGAGAGTTTCAGAAAATATGTATAAATCATATAGCAAATAAAAACCTCATATTCAGATAATATGGAGAACTGTCAAAACTCAAAAAATGGAAAACAAATAATCTAATTAAAATTGGAAAAATCTGAATAGGCTCTTCACTGAAGATGGCATACTGATGTCAAGTAAGGGCACAAAATGGTGCTAAGCATCATCAAAATGCAAATTATAACGACAATGAAACACTACAACCTATTTATTAAAGTAACTAAAATTGAAAAGACAATTCATACCAGAAGCAGCAATACAGACCTTTTGCACTCATAGAAAGGCAACAAAATGAGTTAGGAGATAATGGCACAAAATTTAAGGGGGCAGGAAATTTCAGTCAAGTTTTGGTTATTTAAAAGCTACCTCTGCACATCATTCTGCTCACTCAACCCTTCTGCAGATTTTCATAGTGAACCCTCTTGTATCTTTGTTGTTTTTTCTTCACTTTGTCTTTCACTATCTTTCTAAAGAATGTTGGAAATCCAGGAAAATGGATTAATGAATCTTTCAAAAAATAAGTCCCTTTTCCCTGCCTATGCTGCTACCATGATGCAACTGGAAGTTTTTTGTAAGATATCAAATCAAATTGTCACAAATAAGTAAATTAAGTTTTATTTTTCTGAATGAGTGTTCAATGGCAACATTAACTCTGGTAATGCACAAGAAACAGATCTAAACCAAGTTTTAAAGCCCTCAATAGTTTTCCATTAAGCTGGGGTAAAGAATAAAGTCCCTGACCTAGCCTCCAAGGTCTCTTGTGATCCACATATGTGGCCTCCCTAACCCCAACTTGCTCCTGCCTGCTTCTCTCTTAATATTCCAGTTACTTTTACAATTTAGTACTTCTCCCATGATCTAGGGTCTCTGATAATCTAGGCCTTCCAATGATGAAGGCCCTGCGGATGACACATGTCCCCGGGCAGCAATCACCATGTTAGAAATGAAGATCCTTAGGCCTCACCCAGACCTACTAGCACAGAATCTATATTTTAACAAGATCTCCAGGAGATTTACAGGCTTAAGGCCAAAGCTTGAGAAGCACTGATCTATGGCACCCTTCACTGTGGTTCCTTATCTTTGATTTTTCTTTGCACCTTCCCTGTGTGGGGGATAACTTAGGAATCCCCTGGGCCTACACCAATGGGTTAACAAGGCATAAAGAAACACAAAGTCATAAAATGCTCACACCTGAGTTTGGGTAACCAGATTGGCACTCCAAGAATAGGGAGGTGCAAAGTCACCCCAAAATAGGGAGGGGGTGCTGAACCCTCCAAAATAGAGAGAGGCAAAGGCCTGAAATAGAATCAGCGCAAAGGTGTCCAATACGTAGGAATAACAAGATTACAGGGTGAAAGCACCCAAAGTTTAGTACTATAGCAGAAAGCTTTCATAGGAGAATAGGGCCAGGTTAGGTAAATTGGTGAACTGGACTTTGGACCGCTGCGCTGCAGGCAAAGCAGCCTGAGTGGAGATGGTTAACAAAAGAAAAGGTGTCTTGTTAACCCTGAGATTATTCTCCCTGTCTGTCTCATCTCCTAGGCTGGCAAAGATAAACAGGCATGGTGCCTCCTGTCTGCTTGTTAACAACCATCTACCCATCTGCCCGACGCCTGGATTTTGTTTTATATTGACCCAAACCTCAAACACTGTATATCTTCAAAATCCCCTTTTCCCCCTCACATCCACAAATTAATGTTCCTACTTCTTTGTCTCTTTGTACACGCCCATCACGTTTGCAAGCCTTTGATCTGAATAAATACAGGGCAAGGACCCTCATTTGGGGCTCTTGTCTTTTTCCCGGACATTAGCCATCTCTCATTTTAATCCTGTGTCCGCTCTTTTGCTAGGCAAAAGAGAACTTCAGACTTAGAGTCTACGACACCCCTGACCTTTGCCTAATGAGATTTCTCATCATATTTCATCTTAAAGTGTGAAGGTAGGTGTAGGTCTGGGATGTAAGCTGCAGATTGCATGAAAAGGACAACTTTCCTTGGGATTGGCTCCTGAAGGGATTCTAGAACTTTGGCGTCAATAAAATCATGTATGATTACCTCAGACAAGAACATATTAATCAAAGCACTCAGAGCAACACATTTTATAAACTAATTTGCATAAACATGTCCGAAGTGTCATCTGTGTTAGGAAAGTAGTGGCTTAAAGTGCAACTTCAACTGTTAAAACTAGAACTATATACCATGACTTGATGTTTATGATTTAACAGGCTGTAATGCCCTATGGGACATCTGGACTTCTCATACAAATTCAAATCTATAATACCCAGAAGAATAGCTTAGTTTTTTCCTAAAGGGAACCCTTGGGTACTATTAGGGGAATTTTAGTTCTTCACTCTTTCCTCTTCTGGCCAAAACACACAGTTCTACAACTGGTTGACTCTTGTGTTCAAAGCAAATTGATATAAACAACATTTTCCTGAGCTTGGTAAATGAAACCTCCAAAATGAATCAGTATGCAAAGAATTACTGCCTATGCTATTGTTATTCCTGTGCAACTGTATTTTTTTTTCCAGCCTAACACTGCAAGGATCACCACAATTTTTTAACAGATATTGGTAAGAGAGAATGATTTTTGTAATACTCATTTTTTATAGAAAGTTAAAAATACTGTTAAGTTTATAAAAATTTTGATTTGGTTTATATAATACCCAAATAAGCAGCTGGAAACGGAAAACAAATAATGAATAATCTATATATTTTACAATTGTGAATAAAATCTGGGTAAGCAAAATAGCTCTAAAACTGAATTGCACTTTTTAATAATTTAATATCTGATTAACAAAATTATAATGGCTCTGTAGGATACTTCTGATGAACTAGAATTTTAAACAATTTAAAAGAGAGTTTAAGGATTTAGGTTATAATATTTCCTATGTAAGAAATCTTTCGGATGACTCTGTTCAAAATACTTATTCCATTTAATTAACCACATTCTATAATTAAACTTTTAAGTTAAATCAATTAAATATTACCCTATGTATACTTTCACCCACCTCTGATAATAACTTGAGTATGAAAATGCAGAAAATGTCCCTCCAGTGTTATTTCCACTTTCTAACTTAATAAGGGCCCACAGATTGGATTTAAGATTTTTCAATTATTTACTGATTTGGGATTGCATGGAAGGAAATCCATTCCAAATAAATATACATTTAACAATTACAATTATTGGCATTAGTTATTTATATTGCATGCACTAGGTTCCCATTTTTGCCTCAATTTTATTCTGCAAAAAAAAAAAAAAAAATTGGTGGAGAAGAAAGGGCTCTCAAGCCCTTGATGGGAATAGCTAGAGAAAGTCAGTTCTAATCACGGTAAAAACAAAGACAAAGCAACTTTTAAATATGGAAAGAACTTTGAGCAGTGCTAGTATATTTGTGAACTATATAAAGTTTCTAGCATAAATTAAAATGACAGTCTCTATTTCATATACATTTTCCATGGGACACTAAAGTTGGAATTTTGAATAAAAGAAAAAGAAAGTATTCTCAGTATTAACAACTTTTAATAAAAACCAGAATTAAGACAAATATTTACCCCCAATCTCTGAGCTTTTTCCTCGTTTCATCTTCAGCCTTCCTCTAATACTTCCTCTCTCCCTCTTCACTGTCTGGTCTTTCCTACACCTATCCATCTATGAATACACTATGGATACTCATAGTGGGCAGCAGACAAATGCCATCTGCTCTCCACATTCCTTGGAGTCTCTATTTCATTCTCCTCGCTGTTGTGCCATTTGTTTCCCATTCACTACTCATTACTCTCTGACTTCAACTCTATCACAAAATAGAAACTGCTCTCACTAAAGCCACTGCTAATCTCTTAATTCCCACATTTAATGATCACTGATCACTCATCCTACCAGAGCACTTACTTCACTTTTGGCACTGTACTTCACTCTCTTTAATTCCACAACACTCAGCTTTACAATTCCTTTATGCTTCTATGATCACTCTGCCCAGTATCGTTTTCTGGTCTTTCCTTTTCTCCTATTGTATAAGCCACAGCTGTTGGTTGCAAGACGGAAAGAGTTAATTGAACGGAAAGTGGATTTAACATAGAATCTAGAGGAGTTGGAGAAACCCACTGGAGAAATGGACAGGAACATAAAGACATATTGTCAGCAGCCAAAATTATGTCCCTCTTCTATCTAACTCAAAAAGAGCTGTTGCCTTGCTGCTGAATGTGGAATGCAATAGCTCACACCGATAATGCCACTGATGTGGGTGTAGGATCCATTTTCTGAGGTCTTAATATTGCTCCCTTGATTGATTTAGCAATGAAAATTCTCTTTTTCCCCCCTGAACTTTTGTTTACTTCTCTCCATATTCCAAATCTAGAGTAGGTGTTTGGCCAAACCTACATCAAGTCCCCTCATTCTATGTGCAAGGGGATGGGAAAGTTTCTAGAACTGCTGGCTTCTAGGCTGGATGACAGCTTTTGTCTGCCACCAAGACTCATGTGGTAGAATAGAGGGTTAAATATTATCCATCTAATAAATGATTTACATCCATTTCATAATCTCTTTACTACAACTTTCTGAAGTTACTTTCTATGCCCTCCTTGTTTTTACTTTATGCACAGTCTCTAATGGGTGAGTCATATATAACTATGCTTTTAGTCACCCCAACGCCTCCCAAGTCATTTCTGTTAAGATCTTATAGAACAATATTGCTGAGTACGTCTCACCTGGATGGTCCCAGAATGCTCCTTGCAAAAATTGGCCAGTACGCCTGAGTCCTCAGTCTCAGTTTTTGATGACCATCTATCCAGGCACCAAGCGTCTTCTTCCTTCACTGACCACCTCCCCTCACATGTAATAGGTTGCCGAGTCCTAGTAACTATACACTCTGACTTATTTTGATCTATCACTTTGTCCCACTCATCACCCCCAACGTCATATCACACATGGACTAAGAACTTCACATGCTATTTGATCAACTGGGGAGAATTTATATAATGCATATTATTACAACGAAATTATGAGCTACCAAATTAATCTCTACATTAATATCTCACAATCTGTATTTTGTACAAAAACTCCCTTAGACAATTCTGATGTATAATTTGGTTTGGGAATCACTGGACATTAGTAACAGCTTCCTGATTAGTATCCTTAACTCTACTGTCCCCTCCCTTCAGCCTATTTACTACTAGTAAACATTTAATTTAACAAATATCTGATGATGTCATTCCACGTCTTAAAACTTTCAGCCCATGCCTATTGTTTGGAAAATAAAATTGAAGATATTTCACAGGGCATTCAACTCTGTATAATCCAAACCCTTCTAACATCTGCACTTTTGATGCTGCATCAATGTTCTACACACAGAATTTCCCTACTTCATTCAATTGTTACTCCATAAGTTTGCTCATGTTCAGAATGTTTTTCCTGTCTTCTAAATCTGCTTATTCTTTACATATTTTGAATTGAAATAATTGTGTTTTTTCCAACATAACAATTCCCCCAAATAGCTTCCATGTAAGAGTAAATAAAATTAAAGGGTCTTCAGGCTAGTGTACGGTTTTATTTCAGTTACCCTCACTGAATTTTCTTTTATAAACCTTAATGAATGTTCTTTTTACATTTAATGCTTTTAATTTCAGATGCCATCTATTAAGAATATGGGAACTAAAAATGCAACAGAGCTAAAAGAGTTTGTTCTCATGGGACTTACATATCAACCAGAGTGGCAAATTCCTTTGTTCCTGGTATTCCTAGTTATATATCTCATCACCATTGTGGGAAACCTTGGTCTGATTTCTCTCATATGCAATGAGCCTCAGCTTCACATCCCCATGTACTTTTTCCTTGGGAATCTGGCATTTGTGGATGTTTGGCTATCATCCACAGTGACCCCCAAGATGTTGGTCAACTTCTTTGCCAAGGGCAAGATGATCTCTCTCTCTGAATGCACGATACAATTTTTTTCCTTTGTAATGAGTGCCACCACAGAATGTTTTCTGCTGGCAACAATGGCATATGATCGATATGTGGCCATATGCAAGCCTTTACTTTATCCAGTAATTATGACCAGTAGACTATCCATGCAGCTATTAGTTTCATCATTTGTAGGTGGACTTCTTCATGCCATAATTCATACAGGCTTTTTATTCAGATTAACGTTCTGTAATTCTAACATAATACATCACTTTTACTGTGACATCATGCCATTATTTAAAATTTCTTGTACTGATCCTTCTATTAATGTTCTGATAGTATTTATTTTTTCTGGATCAATTCAGATGTTCACCATTCTGACTGTTCTTGTCTCTTACACATCAGTTCTCTTTACAATCTTAAAAAAGAAGTCTCTACAAGACATAAGGAAAGCCTTCTCCACCTGTGGAACCCATCTCTTATCTGTCTTTTTGTACTATGGTCCTCTTCTCTTCATGTATGTGCGCCCTGTATCTGCACAAGCAGATGATCAAGATATGATGGACTCTCTATTTTACACTGTCATAATTCCTGTGTTAAATCCAATTATCTATAGCTTGAGAAATAAAAAAGTCATAGATTCACTGAGAAAAATGTTAAAGAGAAAAGCTTAGATCTCATACTAATATCTATTCTCCTTTCATTAAAATGACAAGATTGTGCAGATTAGATATTGCTATGTGTTGATTAGTATTAAAATTTTTTTGCAGTTATAATTGCCCTAATCTTTCATTTATTTATTTTTAAATCTTTGCTTATTTTGAGAGAGAGTGTGCATGCATGCATAAGAGCAGAGGAGGGACAGAGAGGGAGGAAGAGAGAGAATCTTAAGCAGGATCATGTTGTCAGTGCAGAGCCCAACATGGGGCTCGCTCGATCTCACAAACCATGAGATCATGACCTGAGCCAAAATCAAGAGTCAGACGCCTAACTGACTGAACCACCCCAGCACCCCATTTGCCCTACTGTTTTAATGACTTAAGGTGGGAGAACCTGATAATCTACTTAAAATATTTGTCTTTGCTAGTCAAAAACACACAAGGAATTTTAATCAGGCATTCCTATCATACTTAAATAATTAAAGGAGAAAACAAAAATGAAAACATTTCACAGGCTTGTACATTCTTCAGTGTGACTTTATAAATGCATTAAGTGCTAAAATACATAGTGCCTCTGAATAGAACTTGATTACTATGTTTTTGATCCTTATACAGCTTGATAGCCTGGAGACCCATATTGAATTTAGCTTGATAGTATAGGCAGATTTGTGTTTGAGTGAACAGAGGCAAATTCTAGGAATTCTGCAGCCCTCAAAAGGTTTTTCTTTCCACTTATTTGAAGCCTGGTGAATTTTGCTTCTTGTGGAGATTCAACTTTCATGTCACAGAAAGAAATAAAAAGAAATAGGAGAAACAGGGTAAAAATGACAAAGGTGTTAAGACAATGAAGACAGGGCCAAACTATAAGAGATGCTTAGCTTAGTGTGCTTAGAGGGAGCAAAGGCAAGTTGCCTCTCATTGTCTATGATGCCTTCTATGGGTCCTTTCTAACTATGTTTGTATGTGGTTGGGCAATCTGGAAAACTTCACTAATAACCAAAACTAATAAACTTCAAATAGGGCTTCAAATGTACATTACCAAAGTCCAAATAATGTTAAGTTGATAGAATGTCATAGCATGCAGTGAGTGGCTCAGAGAGACATGAAAATCAACAAGAGTTTAGATGTTTTGTGCCTCAAAGTCCATTAATGTTACTTATTATTACACTCCATTTGCTAAATTTAATGAGTGATTCATCTTCAAGTCCACTCCACCTTTCCTCTCTCACCACTAATTCTGTACACCGTCCTACTGATACCACTAAGGCTCTCACTCCCATAATTACCTACCTCTGTGATTTGTGACACTCTATAGTTACTTAACCCCTTCCTCTTGCTGATTCTCTTTTAATTCCAAAAAAAGGTGTTAGGTTGTTCTTTATAAGCATAATTCAGATTAATGATATCCCTTTTCAATAACATTTAATAGAATGTCTTTGCTACTAGCTTATGTGGATATATGGCATATATATATCTGGACTTATGTACATATATATATATATATACATGTATTTGTTCATGCGTAAGTCCAGATTATATGTTATATATCTACCAGCATCTTTTCTACCCTGCATTTATTCACCCTGGCATTGAGGCTTTTATTTTTAATTTTGTTAGTATTTATTTATTTTTTAAGGAGAGAGAGACATAGTGTGAGCAGGGAAGGGACAGAGAGAGAGAGAGGGAGACACAGAATCTGAAGCAGGCTCCAGGCCCTGAGCTGTCAGTGCAGAGCCCTATGCAGGGCTGTGAGATCATGACCTGAGCCAAAGTTGGGTGCTTAACTGACTGAGACACCCGGTGCCCCATTTTTTTAAACCTTGGCTTAATTCTGAAGTCCCTTCCCTCCTAAGTCCCCTAACAGGTCCTGTGTTAAATCCATATAGAGTTACTGAAAGCTTTTTAGACATACCTCACTCTCTCAGGTTCAGCATTTTTCTCATATGCATCCCTCCAGGGAGAATAAAATCCTCCACTCCACACCACAACTACCAATTTTTATTTGCAATTGAAATGATATCTTTTCTTCAAGTTCTGTCTTAAATGTTACAACTTCCTTGATGCATTTGCAGATTACCTTAAAGAGGATAGGAATGCATATTCATGTGAAGCACTGTTAGTTTATTTATCCTTAGATCACACTTGGTCTTCAATAGTACTTATTTTTGGTCTACACACTTAGATGACAATTTAGAAGTCCTAGAACTCTTTCTATCTTGTGCAGTGCATAGGGCATGACTTACACACAAGGTCCTAAGTAAGTATTTGTGAAATACTTATGAAATTTAAAAATCTTACAGCCTAAATACGTGGAATATAGTAGACTGTCACTCTTTTTCAGTATGGTCATGAGCTCAGAGAGATTACTAGGTTTGGTATGGCTGCTGCAGGCCAGCTCTCCTTCCTATTTCTTTCATGATAATCTCAACTATCATAAACCAATAGTGAATTCTTCTTCTTTTTTTAAAAAAAAATTTTAACGTTTATTCATTTTTGGGAGACAGAGAGAGACAGAGCATGAGTGGGGAAGGAGCAGAGACAGGGAGGCACAGAATTTGAAGCAGGCTCCAGGCTCCGAGCTGTCAGCACAGCAGCGGCTCAAACTCACGAACCGTGAGATCATGACCTGAGCTGAAGTCGGACGCTCAACCAACTGAGCCACCCATGTGCCCCCAATAGTGAATTCTTCTTCTTAACACTAGATTTAGCACCTGGGAAAGCATAACAAAATATCAAGGAGAAGCCCTTTAATTAGATGCTTGTTTAAAGATATAAAACATATAAATATTTAAAACTAAAGTCATTATTATGTATTTCTGGAAGTACAAGTCACAAGATTAAAACAGGTAATCTGCCCTCTTTTTGTTTCTCTGAGGAGATACCCTCAAGCCCCAGTAAAGGAAATGAATGGATCACAGTCCAACTGCTTTTACTCTTTAAGCTTGAAGAATTCATGTTATTTCATATATCTAGAGCTACATTGATTTTTGTTGCTATATAATATTCCCTTTGTTCTGCTTTTTCTTCTCAATTGTCTAGATTTTTTCATTCATTTGTTGTTATGACACCAAAGCTAAAATAATAATATGAACTACTACTGTGTATTTCTTTAGCCATTAGAAAGGTATGTTTTCCTGTTTTTTTCTTTGAATGAGAAGTTTGACATCCAGCTGTGACTCTGTGAGCATGATGTGTTACCCGTCAAGTCTTACTTTAGGCTGGATGAGTATGGGACAGACAGTTGGGGGCCTCTCAGGAGCTCAGATTTCCTCTGCAGCCCCCTGTTGTATATGTCAGGTCTATAGATTCCTTTATTCCAGTTTGAACTTCAGTAAAATACCAACTACTTTATTCCTTCTAGAAATTCACCAAAAAGCTTTGCCCATTGGTGTAATCCTATTATCATTTCTGTTATAGATCTATTCATTTTATACATTATTTTTGTCATCTAAGTAGCATGTTCGGAAAGAGGTAAAATATACATCTGTGTAAAGCCCATATTTTAATTCTGGTGATTCCTTTAAAAAGAAACTATGAAATTACATATGTATTATTTAATAGATATTTAGATGTAAAGGATGATATCATAATGCTAAATTCACCTAGTTGTCTGGAACTACCACTGCTGATGTGGGATTAAACCATCCCTTAGAAATATAGATAACATACTTGAAATGCTCTTTATTATCAAGGTGCATTCGCTTTCTTAATCTGGAGATTTAAAAGAACTCACAGTTCCTACAAAAAGCTTATTCACAGTGAAGAAAACCACCAACAAAACAAAAAGGCAACCTACTGAAAGGGAGAAGATACTTGCAAATGATATATCCAATAAGTGGTTAATATCCAAAATACATAAAGAATTTATACAACTGAACACCAGGAAACCCAAACAATCTGATTAAAAATGGGCAGTGGATCTAAATAGACATTTCTCCAAAGAAGACATACAGATGGCCAACAGACAGTGAAAAGATGCTCAACATTACTAATTATCAGGGAAATGCAAATAAAAACGACAATTAGATACCTTATACCTGTCAACATGTCTAAAATAAAGCCACAAGAAATAACAGAAGACAGGGGTGCCTGGGTAGCTCAGTAGGTTCAGCATCCTACTGAGATGCTCAGATCATGGCTCAGATCATGATCTTGTGGTCCATGAGTTTTAGCCCTGCACCGGGCTCTGGGCTGACAGCTGAGAGCCTAGAGCTTTCTTCAGATTCTGTGTCTCCCTCTCTCTCTGTCCCTCCCTTGTTCACACTCTGTTCTCTCAAAAACAAACACACATTAAAAAAATTAAATAAAAAAAGAAAAAATAACAAAGGACAAAAAGGATGCATGCACAAATGCATGCTCTCATGCATTTGGTGAGAATGCAAACTGGTGTAGCCACTGTGAAAAACAGTATGGAGGTTCCTCAAAAAAATAAACAGAATTATCCTATGATACAGTAATTCTTCTACTGAGTATTTACCTGAAGAAAATGAAAAAACTAATTCAGAAAGATATATGCAACCCTATGTTTATTACAGCACTGTTTACAATAGCCAAGATGTGGGAGTGACCCAAGTGCCTATCCATAAATGAATGCATAAAGAAGAAATTGTAATAGTGGAATATTACTCAGCCATAAAAAAGAATGAGATCTTGCCATTTGCAAAAACATGGAAGGACCTAGAGAGTACTATGCTAAGTGAAATGTAAGTTGGAGAAAAACAAAGGCCATATGATTTTACTCAGATGTGGAATTTAAGAAAAAAAAACAAATGAACAAAACAAAGAAAAAAAGAGACAAATATAAAAAGCAGACAAATACGGAGAACAAACTGGTGGTTATCAGAGGGGAGGATGGGTAAAACAGATAAAAGAGATTAAGAGTACACTTACCATGATGAGCTGTGAGAAATGTATAGAATTGTTGAATCACTATATTGTACATCTGAAATATAACACTGTATGCTAATTATACTTGAATAAAAATTTAAAAATAAAATAACTTACAGTTCCTACCTCTTTAAACACATATAGTATATACATTTTTTTCATCACTTTCCAATACTTTCTATTGTTCAGAAGATTGTTGAAAAAAGTATCTTAGATTGTATTCAAAGAACCAGGTTAAGAAAAAAAAATAAACACCAATCAACACTAGAACAGTATTTCTCAACATCTAGTTTGTAGAGTAGCTATGGTAAAATCTTACTGAGTATGTGTATTAGGTGTATGTCACAATCTCTCTGGTATAGGCTTTCATGTTGTTGTTCTTTTAAAATGGTGGTCTTTAAACTTTAGTGAACATTAAGATCATGTGGAGAGTTTGTGAAAACATATTGACAGGCTCCACCATTAGTGTTTCTGAGTCAGCAATGTTAATTCTGTTGGTTTGAAACCATACTTAAAATAATCAGTGAAGCAAAATTTGTGTAATATTTAGAGACCAGTCAAAATAGAGTTTCTACACATTCTTTATCTCCTACTTAAACACAATATGCAAATATTCTAAAGGTTTCTATCTTCTGGCTTGTACTTTCCTCCCTGCTATGGGAGGGGGGGTCCAGATTTCATTTGGGCTTCTGTTTCAAAGGATGAAGAATTGTGGACCATTTTATAACTTTCTCTTGGGTGCCATGATTGAAAGTGATGATAGCAAATCAAAACTCCATTGCCTCATTTGAGTAAGGTTAATGGATAGGACCTCAGTTAATTAAAAAAAAAAAAAAGAATTTTCAAGCTTGTTTAAGACACAAAGCAGATGAACATATGGGAAAGGGGGAGGAAAGAGAAAAGAGGAAATAAACCACAAGAGACTCTTAATAATAGAGAGCAAACTGAGGGTTGATGGAGGAGAGTTGGAGTTGGGCTAGATGGGTGATGGGTATTAAGGAGGGCACTTGTGATGAGCACTGGGTGTTGTATGTAAGTGATGAATCACTGAATTCTACTCCTGAAACCAATATTGCACTGTATGTTAACTAAAATTTAATTTAAGAAAATGAAGAAAAAAAAGAAATTTCAAGCTGGATCAACTTTAGGTTCATCATTATCAATGAAAATTCACAAACAAGATGTTCCAGATGTTATAATAAAGTGATGTTTACCTCTTCTGACAAGGTAATTTCTAAATGAGACTTATTTGGAGTATATGCGTGGCTCAGTCAGTTAAGTGTCTGATTCTGCATCTCAGCTCTTGAACTCAGGGTTATGAGTTCAAGCCCTGTGTTTGCCTCCATGCTGGGTGTGAAGCCCACTTAATTACCTACCTACCTACCTACCTACCTACCTAACTAAAAGACTTATTTGTGGGAAGCAGCTAACAGTAGCATCATGACATTTTCTTCTATTTTCAATATAAAGCAAGAAATTGAATAAATCACAATGAATTGTTTTATTAGTATAGGATTTTCCAGTGTAGCAGAATCAATATGATTATATAGATATAGATCTATAAGAAGAAATCTTTATAATATAAAGATTTTTTAATACAATATTGGCCCATATAATTATTAAGTCTGAGAAACTGCCGTTTGCAAGCTAGAGACAGGGAGAGTCTTTGTTGTAGCTCAAAGGCCTGACCCAGGAGAACTATGGTATAGATTCCAGGCCAAGTCTGAGTCCTCAAATCAGGATCACCAAGGGCAGGGAAAGACCAATGTCAACCAGCCAGGCAGAGATACATTCAGCCATCCTCTGTCTTTTTCGTTTAATTCAGGTGCTCACCATAATGGTGAGCTCTATCTGCTTTACTTAGTCCACCAATTCAATACTAATAACTTTTGGAAATACTCTTACAAACACAACGAGAAAAAATGTTTAATAAGATATCTGGACATCCTGCAGTCTAGTCAAATTGACACATAAAATGAAACATCATAAGTCCACCCAATGTCACTTTGCACACACACACACACACACACACACGCAATTCCTTAAATTATATTTAATCCCCAAATTAGGACAACAGCATGGTGATAATTCTGCCTCACATGATAAAAGTATGCCGTGTACATCGAAAATGCACTAAACCCTTCCCCAGAGGAGGTGAATTCCTTGAGTAATATTTTCTCATCTTTTTGATATCTGGTAACTTAAATATTATGATGTCAAATTAACAATGCTTAATTACTATAAGATATAGGCAATACATCTTATGTTACACGGATAAAGGAATAATAGTGAAAAGAAAACAAAGACATTTGCTACATGTACACATACAGGCACGCAAAAACGTACTCATAAAATTAAGGAGGCAAATACTCATGGCAATTGCTGTCCTCATTTCTGTAACTGATTATGTATATATAGCTAGAATTTATAACTACAGTCCTCTATTACCCATTGCATATTCCCTCTGCTTTCAGTAAGTACCTAGCCGGTCAGGTCCTTTACGTGATGGGGTAACACAAACTTTTATTCCTAAAGAGTCTGGGCCAATAGAAGTCCTTCCTACATTAATTTTTTGAAGTTTTCTATTGACCATAATCACAAGGAATGATATACTGAGAGACACCCTAAATGATCTGTATTCCAGACACATTCATCCTTACCTCCACTGTGGACTAGTCCCATTTTCCCTTGATAATCAGCATCAACCACCAGAGCCAACACAGTAACTTCATTTTTTTCTGACCATTCAAGGAATGTAGAACTCAAAGAAACCATGCTGATCTTTTTTTCTTTCTTTCAAGATTTTATTTAAATTCAAGTTATTTAACATATAGTGTAATATTGGCTTCAAGAGTAGAATTCAGTGATTTATCATTACATATAACACCCAGTGCTTATCACAATAAGTGGCCTCCTTAATGCCCATCACCCATTTAGCCAATCCCCCCACACGCTTCCCATCCAGCAACCCTCAGTTTATTCTCTACAGTTAAGAGTCTCTTATGGTTTGCCTCCTTCTCTGTTTTTATATTATTTTATTTTTCCTTCCCTTCCCTTATGTTGATCAGTTTTGCTTCTTAAATTCCACATATGAATGAAATCATATGGTATTTGTCTTTCTCTGACTGAGTTATTTTGCTTACCATAATATACTCTAGTTCCATCCACATGGAAAAAGCAAAATTCATTCTTTTTGATGGCTGAGTAATATTCATTGTGTATATATACCCTCTGCCTTATCCACTCATCAGTTGATGGACATTGAGGCTCTTTCCATAATTTGGCTGTTGTTGATAGTGCTGCTATAAACATTGGGGTGCATATTCCCTTTTGAATCAATATTTTTGTATCCTATTTTTGTATCCTATAGATAAATTCCTGCTAGGGCAATGGCTGGGTAGTAGGGTAGCTCTATCTTTAACTTTTTGAGGAAATTCTACACTGTTTTCCAGAGTGGCTGAACCAGTTTACATCCCTCCAACAGTGTAAGAGGGTTCCCCATTCTCCACATCCTCACCAACATCTGCTGTTTCTTGAGTTCATTTTAACCATTGTGATAGGCGTAAGGTGGTATCTTGTAATTTTGATTTGTATTTCCCTGATGATGAGTGATGTTGAGCATTTTTTCCATGTGTCTATTAGCCATCTTTACGTCTTCTTTGAAGAAATGTCTGCCCATGTGTTCTGCCTATTTCTTAATTGAATTATTTATTGTTGGGGAGTTGAGTTTGATAAGCTCTTAATATATTTTGGAAACTTGCCCTTTATCCAATACTAAAAGTTCTGCAAGAATTATTAAAGGGGCCCTTTGAGTGGGAAAGAGAGACCAAAAGCAATATAGACTAGAAAGGAACACAGGCAATCCACAGGAACAGCAATTTTACAGCTAATACGATGGCACTAAATTCATATCTATTAATATCTATTCTTAATGTAAATGGACTAAATGTTCCAGTCAAAACACACAAGATATCAGAATGGCTAAAAAAAAAAAAATACCCATTGATATACTGCTTATAAGAGACTCATTTTAGATCCAAAGACACCTCCAGATTGAAAGTGAGGGGGTGGAGAACCATTTATCATGCTAATGGATATCAAAAGAAAGCTTGAATAGCCATACTTATATCAGACAAACTATATTTTAAACTAAAGAATACAATAAGAAATGAAGAAAAGCACTATATCATAATAAAGGGGTCTATCCAACAAAAAGATCTAACAATTATAAATATTTATGCCCTCGACTTGAAAGAAGTAAAAAATATAAATCAATTAATAAACAAACTTAGAGAAACTCATTGATAATAATACAATAATAGTAGGGGACTTTAATACCCTGCTTGTAGCAATGAACACATCATCTAAGCAGATGATCAACAGGGGAACAATGACTTTGAATGACACACTGGATCAAGTGAACTATACATATATATTCAGAGCATTTCACTCTAAAGCAGCAGAAAACACATCCTCACCCAAAACCAGCAGAAGAAGGGAAAAAATAAAGATTAGAGGAGAAATAAATGATATAGAAATTAAAAACACAGAACAGATCAACAAAACTAAGAACTGGTTCCTTGAAAAAAATTAACAAAATTGATAAAACCCTAGCCAGACTTATCAAAAAGAAAAGAAAAAGGGCTCAAATAAATAAAATCATGAATGAAACAAGAGAGATCACAAACAGCACTGAAAAAATACAAACTATAAAAAGAGAGTATTATGAGAATTATATGCCAACAAATTGGGAAATCTTGAAGAAATGGATAAATTTCTAGAAACATATTAAGTACCAAAACTGAGACAGGAAGAAGTAGAAAATGTGAACAGACCCATAACCAGCAAAGAAATGGAATCAGTAATTAAAAATATTCTAACGAACAAGAGTCCAGGGCCAGATGGCTTCCCAGGGGAATTTTACCAGATATTTAAAGAAGAATTAATACCTAGTTTTCTGAAACTGTTCCAAAAAAAGAGAAATGGAAGTAAAACTTCCAAACTCATTCTATGAAGCCAGCACTACCTTTATTTAAAAACCAGACAAAGACCACACTAAAAAGGAGAATTATAGTCCAATATCCCCGATGAACATGGATGCAAAAATTCTCAACAAGTTACTAACAAATCAAATCCAACAGTACATTAAAAGAATTATTCACTGCAATCAAGTGGGATTTATTCCTGGGCTGTAGAGGTGGTTCAATATCCAAAAATCAATAAATGTGATACACCACATTAATAAAAGAAAGGATAAGAACCTGATAATTCTCTCAACATATGCAGAAAAAGCATTTGACAAAATATAGCACCCTTTCTTGATAAAAACTCTGAAGAAAGTAGGGATAGAAGGAACATACCTCAGGACACCAGGGTGGCTCAGTCAGTTAATTGTCTGATTCTTGATTTTGGCTCAGGTCATGATCTTGTAGTTTGTGAGATTGGGTCCTGTATTGGGCTCTGTGCTGACAGCTCAGAGTCTGCTTACGATTCTCTCTCCCTTTCTCTCTGTCTCTGTCTCTCCGTCAAAATAAATAAATAAAAATTAAAAAAAAAACAAGGAACACACCTCAACATCGTAAAGGCCATATGCAAAAAATCCACACATTATATGCGAAAAACTGAGAGCCTTTCCCCTAGGGTCAGGAACAAGAAAGGGGTGTTCATTCTCACCACTGTTGTTCAACATAGTACTAGAAGTCCTAGCTTCAGCAATCAGAGAATAAAAAGAAATAAAAGGCATCCTAATCAGCAAGGAAGAGGTCAAATTTTCACTCTTCTCAGATGACAGGATATTCTGCATGGAAAACCTGAGAGACTCCACCAAAACACTGCTAGAACTGATACATGAATTCAGCAAAGTCACAGGATATAAAATCAGTGTACAGAAATTGGTGGCATTTCTATACACCAATAATGAAGCAGCAGAAAGAGAAATCAAGAAATCAATCACATTTCCAATTGCACAAAAACCATAAAATACCTAGGAATAAACCTAACCAAAGAGGTAAAAGATCTGTACTCTGACAAACTATAGAACACTTAATGAAAGAAATTGAAGAGGACACAAAGAAATGAAAAAACATTCCATGCTCGTTAGATTGGAAGAACGAACACTGTTAAAATGTCTGTACTACCCAAAGCAATCTTCACATTCAATGCAATCCCTATCAAAATAACATCAGCATTTTTCACAGAGCTAGAATAAACAATTCTAAAAATTGTATGGAAGGAAAAAAGACCCTCAATAGCCAAAGTAATGTTGAAAAAGAAAAGCATAGCTGGAGGCATCACAATTCCAGACTTCAAGCTCTATTACAAAGCTGTAATAATCAAGACAGTAGGATACTAGCACAAAAAAAAAAGACACATAGATCAATGGAACAGAATAGAAAACCCAGAAATGGACTCACAATTATATGGTGAACTAATCGACAAAACAGGAAAGAATGTCCAATGGAAAAAAGAGAGTCTCTTCAACAAATAGTGTTGGGAAAACTGGACAGCAACATGCAGAAGAATGAAACTGGACCACTTTTTTTACACCATACATAAAAATAAATTCAGAATGGATGAAGGATCTAAATAAACCAGTAAATCATCAAATTCCTAGAGGAGAACACAGGCAGCAACCTCTTTGACCTTGGCCATAGCAACTTTATACTATCTTAACTTCCAGCTCAATGGATCACTGTTGTGTGTCCTGATGAAAGTATTCCTCCTTCTGGCTCCAAGACCTCTAGGCTATCAGAACATAAGATCAAGGGAGCCCGAAGCAAAAATTATGCCAGGGGGTTACTAGGGGGTAACAATGAGTGCTGCAACTCCCATTTCTACCCTTTGATTCCTGGACCTGTGGAACCTGGTTATAGGGGAAACATCACCACATATTAAATACTGATGCCAATCAGTATTTAGTACTCTAACCTTGCAAGGTATTGGCATCTAGTTCTGCTACAAATGAGTCTTCAGAAAGGCCATTCCATTATTTTATTGAACAAGTTTCTTCAGAATGGTAGGGAACAGTGCAAGAGCAGTGACTTCTATGATCACAGGCCCATTGCTAAACTTCTTTGTGAAGTAAATTCCTTGGTCAGAAGAAATGTTGTGTATAATACTATGACATGGGTAAGGAATTCTGTTAAGTCCAAGACAACGGTTTTGATAGAACCAAATTCATGGGGGTGGGCGGAATCTATATCTAGTAAATGTCTATTATAGTAAGAGCAAAACACTTCCTTTCTATGATTGAAACTGTCCAATGTAATCAACCTGCCACCAGGCAGCTGGCTGATCACTCTAGTAAACAGTGGTATATAAGAGACTCATGTTTTAGTTCCTGGTAGACTGAGCACTCAGCAATGGCTATCGTCAAGATGTCCTTAGTAAATGGAAGTCCATGATGTGTACACATGCATATCGTCCTTCCTTGCCATTGGGTCACTTTATTCATGAGCCCATTGGATGATAACAAAAAAATGTTTGAAGAAAAAAGCTGACTATTGTCCAAAATAGGTTATTCTATCCACTTTATTATTTAAATCTTTATCTGCTGAAGTCACCCTTTAATGATTGTTCTTATGAGACACAGATATCTTTATGTTTTTCACCCTTGCAGAGAGATCTGTTCACATACCTCTTCTACAAATTTCCTTAGTCATAGCTCATGAATTGGAATACAATCATACATCTGGACATTTGTCCTCCAAAGTGAACAACCAGGTGCACTGCATCATATTCTGCCACTTTCCATTCACCTCTGTACTTCAGGAATGTCACAGAGAAGGGTTGTAATGTTGTAGCTGTCCACTTTTGGATGATGTCTGCATTTTGTGCAGAACGATCTATAAACTAGGCCCCAATTTTGTTTCTTCCTCTGTCAACTGATCCTAGAGAATTCCCCATAGGTGCATCCTGGGAGAGAGGCTAGTGTAGCAGCCTACTGCTAGGCCACTTCTTCATATAACTGCTGTTGCCTTCAGGGCCTGCTCTGGCATATATATATATATATATATATATATATATATATATATATATATATACACACCA
>NC_064810.1:45285850-45375053 GCF_023721935.1 Panthera uncia
ATATATATATATATATATATATATACATATATATATATACATATATATATATATATATATATATACCAGTATACCAGTTCCATCTCACAATAGAATGAGCCTGTGAATGCCTAACTTAATGTCCTGGTGGATCAAAGAACATCCAGCTTGTAAGGGCGACTTTGGATGCATATTAAATTAGTGGCCCATAGTTAAGCATCCAGTCTAAACTAAGAGCCTATAGCAGGCCAATGGCTGTTTCTTAAAAGAAGAGTAGTTATCCACCAAGGATGGCAGGGCTTTGCCCCAAAATTCTAAGGGCCACACATCAGGCTCACTACAAAAGCCTACCAAAGGCTCCAAACAGCCTCCCTGCCTGATCTGCCACTTAAAGCACCATTGGATCTGCTGAATCACACGGCACAGCGACAGAGCAGCTTCCACAGCAACCAACACTTACGACAAAGATTTTTCCTGTTCTGAGCCTGCTCAAAACTAGCATTTTATCTGGTCACTTGGTAAATGGGCCAGTGTAGCACACCAAAATGAGGATTATACTCTGTCCCAAACCCACAGGGGCTCACTAGGTGTTGTGACTCCCCTTTGGTTGTAGGAGGGGACTTATGCAACAACTTCTCCTTCACCTTGGAAGGGGTATGTCCACATGCCCTGTATCACTGGCTCCCTAGGAATTTCACTGAAGTAGGCCTCTTAATTTTTGTCAGTTTCTCACCCTCTGTCATGCACCTGTCTTATCAAGAAGCATAACATAGTTGCTACTTCTTGTTCACTGGGATTGAACATCATAATGTCATCTGTGCAATGAGCCAGTGTGACGGCTTATCAGACACAAACAATAGACACAAACAAGATAAAAAGATACCAAAAAAGGACACAAAAGATACTTTATATCATGTGTCATCAGGGAAATACATGTGAAAACCACAAAGGGATACCACAACCCACTTGTATAAATGACTAAAATTGAAAAAACAACTCTTACTGGAAGTAGCATTACAGATCTTCTGTACTCACAGATAGGCAGCAGAGTGAATTAAGAGATAATTATACAGAATTGAAGGAGTCAGTAAATGTAAGTCAAGCTTGCTTTATGTTAAAGCTGTTTTATTTTTCTCTATTTTGGCCTTCACAGGCCAAATTATAAGCAAGTGAGATAACTGATTAATTGGTCTGCCAAAAAAGATGCTGTCTGCTTTTCCTTATCTTACCAATCAAGTCTCATGTGTAGGTTGAACATTTTTTCCTCCTCTTCAAAGGTCAAGTAAAAATGTCACAAATAAGCAAATTAAATTTTATTTTTCTGAATGAAAGTTCACTGACAACATTGCTAATGCACAAAAGCAAACCTGAGTACGTTACCACCATGTTCAAGTAACTTCATGTCTTTTAAATTGGGGTAAAAACAAAGTCTCTGAACTAGCCTCTATGGGCATGTGTGATCCCACCCACGCTGGCCTTCCTTGCCTCATTTGGTTACTCCTAGCTTCTCCATTTGTAATGTGCCACGTTGTGCTTCTCCCATGACCTAGGCGCTCTGATAATCTAGGCCTTCCAATGATGAAGGCCTTGTGGATGACATATGTCCACAGGCAACAATAACCATGTTAGAAATGAAGACCCTTAGACCCCACTCAGACTTACTGGTACAGAATCTATATTTTAAAAGGTCTCCAGGAGATTCACAAGCATTAAAGCTTGAGAAGCACTGATCTGTGGCACCTCTCACTGTGGTTCATCATCTTTGTTCTGCCTTTGACCTCCCCTGAACTTTGCCTAAGATTTCTGATCATACTTCATCTTAAAATGTGGAGTTAGGTGTAGGTCTGGGTTGTGAGCTGTAGATTGTTTGAGGAGGAACTTTCCTTGGGGTTGGCTCTTGAAAGGAATCTAGAACTTTGGCCTCAATAAAATCATGTATGCTTAGCTTAGAGAAGACCATATTAATCAAAGTACTCAGAGCATCAAAATATATAGACAAACTGAAGTTTGTGTAAACATGTCAGAAGTGTCATTTGTGGGAGACAGTAGTGTCATAAAGTGCAATTTCAACTGTTAAAACTAGAAATGTATACCATGACCTGATGTTTACGATTTTAGAGCCTGTATTCTACAGAACGTGTTGCCCTATGGGATACCTGTACTTTTCACACAAATTCAAATCTACAATGCTCAAAAGAGCACCTTACTTTTGTCCTGAGGGGAATCCTTGGGCACTGTTAGGGGAATTTTAGTTCTTCACGCCTTCCTTTTTTTGGCAAAAGCACATAGTTTTATGACAATTGGCCAACTCATATTCAAAACAAACTGGTATAAGCAACATTTTCCTGAGCTTGTGAAGCCTCCAAAGTGAATCAGTGTACAAAGAGTTGCTACCTATGTTATGGTCATTCCATTGCTACTATATTTTTATCTACTTTAGAAAGCCTAACAATATGAAGCAATTTCCTCAAATTCTTATAAGATATGGGTAAGAGAGAAATGATTTCTATAATATTCATTATTCTTTTCTATACAAAGTTGATATACTATTACATTTATAAAAATTTCACATTGGGTTTACAGGTGCCAAAAAGCCAGGTAAATAATGGAAAAACATAGTGTGTAAATTGTATATTTTATTTTGATGGCCATAATCTAGATAAGCAAAATAACTGTGAGGCTGAATTACTCCCTTTAACAATGCTTTATTGTCTCTTAACATAGCTATAATGGCTTTATAAGATAAGTGTGGTGAACTAAAATGTGAAACAATTTAAACTGCATTTAAGTATCAGGTCTTAATGATTCCTACATAAGAAATGGATCTGGTTATTCTGATTAAAAGCTCCATTTGTTTAAGTGATCACATTTTCTGATTAATACTTTTAAAGTCACTTGCATATTAACTCTATCCTTTCTCCCACTTCTGGCAATAATTTCATTGATTATTTTTTATATATGTAGCAGGAAATAGGCAGTAAGTGTCCCTTTGCAGCTCCAGCTTTTACGGCTTGATAAGTACCACACACAAGTTGAACTTCAGAATTTTCAATAATTTAATGATTTGAGATTACATGGAAATAAGCCCTTTCCAAATACATATGCATTCAACAATTGCAACCATTGGTTTTGGTTATCTATGTCACTTGTATTTCACTCTGGTTTTTGACTCAGTTTTATTGTGCTGAAAATAAATGGTGGAGAAAAAGTGCTCTCAAGTAAAACCAGCAGGGTTTCTAGAAAAAATAAGTTCTAATTCCTGCAATAAAAATTAGAAAGCACTTTTAATATGAATAGAACTTTTAGACAGTGTTAGTATATATATGAATAGCACAAAGTTTATAAAGTTAAACTTAAAATCTCTTGCATACACAATACTCCATAGGAAAATAAATTTGGAAATTTTAAGAGAAAAAGAAAAGATTGACATGCCGACAACTTTACATGAAAACCAAGCTTAAGATAAACTCTGACCCTTTCCTTTTTTGTTGTCCATTGCTTATCTCTGATATGTCCTTCCTCCTCCTTCTTTGTGGTCCTTCCCACACTGACCCATCCATCTAGTATTCTCTACTTAATGCTTTTCTTCCATCTCCTGATCTTTTCACCAGCCAAAATTGCTCCTTCTCCTACTTTTACCTCCTTTCTCTTCTTAATGCCTTCCTCTCCATTTCTCTCTTTTGAAAACTTTTATTAAGACAGTATCAGGGAAAAAATGTTCTATTTGTTCACCCACAGCATACATACAACAACTGTCCTCCACATTGTTGGGATGTTCAATTTAGTTTCCCTGTTCACTGCTGTGCAATTTGTTTCCCATTCACTTTTCATTAGTCTCTGTCTTCCACTGCATCACATAATGGAAATTTTGTGCTAAAGCCACTAAAAATCTCTTAATTTCCATTCTCAATTATATCTGTTCACACCTTGTCCTAATACAGCATGTATTTTAGCAATTGGTATCATAACTTTCTTTGTCCTTCCTAAATATCTTCCTCTCTTTATGCTCATGACACACATCTGTCCTGTTTCCCTTCTCTTCTTGATCATTCTGCTCAGTATCCTTTCCTGGTCTCTCCATGACTTTCATCTGTCAGTCAGAGCAATTAGTTTCAACAAGAAATGATGTTTATGAATGGATTTTCTCTAACATAGAAATGCTAGGGAGATAGAAGGAATCAGAAGGAAAAAAAATGGGCAGCAACAGAAGAAGCAAGGCAGTCTGTCAGCAACAAAAATCGTGTGCCACCACTGGCTCCATGAGGGCTGTGTTCCCTTGCTATGTGGAAATGTCACTGCCAGGGTCATTGGTGTGAGTGCATGATGCGTTTGCTGGAGTCTTCATATTGTGCCTTGGCTGCCTTAGCAACTCAAATTCTCTTTTCCTTGTCCCTTTTCCCCCTCATTCCAAATTCCAAATCCAGTGTTGGTGGTTTTCAGTTGTCACATCCACATCTCATGTCCCCTCACTCTAGTTGTTAGGGGGACAGGAAAGTCCGTTGTAGCTCCTTTGGCTCCTAGGGTGGATCGTAAACTTTGCCTGCCACTAAGATTATGCAGCAGAAAGAGGATCAGATTGCTATCTAAAAATGATATATATCCTCTATAACCACCTTAATGTACTTTGTCAGTTTAGTTCCTCACCCTTCTCTTCACTTTGTGTATTCTCCAACGGATAGATGCATACATAGGTATGCCTTCAGCTACCCCAATGACTTTCAAGTCATTATTTGTAGTAGATTCATAGAACAAAGTATTTATTACCTCGCTATTCAGAGGACATTCTCTCTACACACTGGCAATGCATCCTAATTTCATGAATTTTTTAAAATTTGAGTATAGTTAACACACAATGTTACATTACTTTCAGGTGTAAAACAGTAATTGGAAAAGTTTATACCTTGTGCTGTGTTCACCACAAGCATAGCTACCATCTGTCACCATACATTGCTATTACAATCATTGACTATATTCCTTATGCTGTGACTTATTCCCTGACTTATTCATTCCATACCTGGAAGCCCACTCACCCATTTTGCCCACTCCCCCACTCCTCTGGCAAACAAGTTGTTCTCTATATTTATAGGTCTTATTCTTCTCTTTGTTTATTCGTTATTTTAAACTCCAATATGAGTGAAATAATATGATATTTGTCTTTCTCAGTATGACTTATTTCACTTAGTGTAATAGTCTCTGGGTCCATTCCTGTTGTATCAAATGGCCTGATCTTATCCTATTTTTAGGACTGGTAATATTCCATTGTGAGTGTGTGTATAGATACATACATACATACATACATACATACATAGGTATAGATACAGATATGATATTAATATATACATATACATATATATCCATTGTGCATTTCCATTGTGTGCATATGTGTGTGTGTGTGTGTGTGTGTGTGCGTATCATACCACATCTTGCTTATTCATTTGTCTATAGATGGACACTTAGGTTGCTTCCATATCTTGGCCATTCTAAATAATGAATGATGCAATAAACATAGTGGTGCATGTACCTTTTCAAATTAGTGTTTTCATTTTCTTTGGGTACACGAAATCTATTTAGTCACCTAATGACTCCTCTATTCTTCACTGACCACCCCTTCACCTCCAATATGTCACAGAAGTAGTGTTTCTACATCCTAAACTCTTTTCCATCTCTCTCTTCATCTTCCCCATCATTATCAATGTGATTCCACCCATGAACTAGCCATATCATATGTATTTGAATCACTTGAGGAGCAAGTCTAAAATGCAGATTATTAGATTTCATTCTTGACTCACTAAATCTAATTCTAAAATAAAACTTCACGATCTATATTCTGCACAAAAAGTTGCTCAGAGAATTCCAATGTGTAAACTGGGTTGAGAACCAGTTGATAGCAGTAACATCTTCCTGACTAGTATTCCTGACCTCAATTTCTTCTCCCTACAGTCTATTTTCCACACTACCATATATTCACTAAAAAAAGAATCTTACAATGCCACTCCCTTCTCTTACATTATCAGTGAATGGTTATTCAATGATGAATAATGTTCAAGGTCCTTCCTGGGCTATTCAATTCATTTTATATCCCAGGCTCTTCAAGCTTCTTTCCCTTCACCCAATATCCACATCCCAGATATAGACTTTGCTTTTCATATGCAATCCTATCCCATAAATTTAGCACATATGCGCAATGCCTTTCATTTTCCCAATTCTGTTAACCATGCCACATTTAAAAAATGTGAGTAACTGCATTTATTTCCTAGTCCCCAAAACAGATTCCATCTATTACATAGGTAACACATAAAATTGAGAGGACATTATGATATGTATAATTGTATCTCAAATCTCCTCCCTATATTTTCACATATAAATTCTTACTGACATTTAAAAAACTTATTCCATTTCATTTCAGGCAACACCCAGTGAGGACATGGGAAAGGAAAATGCAACATTGCTGACAGAGTTAATTCTCACAGGACTCACATATGAACCACAGTGGCAAATCCCCCTATTCCTGGTGTTCTTGGTTATCTATCTTCTCACCATTGTGGGGAACCTTGGTCTGATTGCCCTCATATGGAATGAACCTCAGCTTCACATCCCCATGTACTTTTTCCTTGGAAGTTTGGCATTTGTGGATGCTTGGATATCATCCACAGTGACCCCCAAGATGCTGGTCAACTTCTTTGCCAAGAGTAAGATGATCTCTCTCTCTGAATGCATGGTACAATTTTTTTCCTTTGCAATCAGTGTAACCACAGAATGTTTTCTGCTGGCAACAATGGCTTATGATCGCTATGTGGCCATATGCAAACCATTACTTTACCCAGTGATTATGTCCAATACACTATGCATCCGGCTGTTAGTTTTGTCATTTTCAGGTGGCCTTCTTCATGCCATAATTCACAATGCTTTGTTATTCAGATTAACCTTCTGTGATTCCATCATAGTACATCACTTTTACTGTGACATTATGCCATTGTTTAAGATTTCTTGTACTGACCCTTCTATTAATTTTCTGATGGTATTTATTTTCTCTGGGTCAATACAAGTATTCACCATTTTGACTGTTCTTGTCTCTTACACACTAGTTCTTTTTACAATCTTAAAAAAGAAGTCTCTACAAGGCATACAGAAAGCTTTCTCTACTTGTGGAGCCCATCTTTTATCCGTATCTTTATACTATGGCCCCCTTCTCTTCATGTACGTGCGCCCTGGATCTGCACAGGCAGATGATCAAGATATGATGGACTCTCTATTTTACACTGTCATAATTCCTGTGTTAAATCCAATTATCTATAGCCTGAGAAATAAGAAAGTCATAGAGTCATTGAGTAAAATGTTAAAGAGAAATGCTTAGTACTCATACTAGTATCTGTCCTTCTTCCATTAAAATTACACAAAACTGTGCAGACTAGATGTTGCTATGTGTTGATTGGTGTTTAAAGTTTTTTGCAGTTATAATTGCCTTAGCATTCAAATGACTTAAGGTGAGAATACTAATGACCATCTAAATATGTGTGTATTTTATTCAAAATATAGAAAGAATTTTAATCAGGTATTCCTGTCATACTATAATAATTAAGAAAAAAAATATTTTGTATGTTTGTATGTTTTCAATGTGGCTTCAGAAATGCATTAAGCACTGTAATAGTGTAATTTCTCTGAAAATAATTTAAATATAATATCTTTGACAGTCATACAGCTGTGTAGCCCAAATTTTCATATCACATTTCACTCCATAGTGGAGTCAGTGTTGTGTTTGAGTGAACACAGGCAAAAAAGTATAATGAGTGATCCAATTTCAGTCTACCCTTCCTCTCTCACCACTAATTCCATATACAACCCTATTGAAACCACTGAGTCTCACACACTAAAACTACTCACATCTGCCTTTTGTCATAGTCTTATTACTTCTCATACATCCTGTTGATATCCTCTTATTTCCCAAACAATGCTGTCAGATTATTCTTCATAAGCAGAAGTCTGACTCAGTAATATGCCTCTTGAATAACTTTTCAAGGATGGTCATATCTACCAGTTTATGTGTATATATAGCATACATATATAGAACTCTATATATGCATATGTATATGTTTTATGTTCACATGTATATACAAATGACATGATATACAGTTGGTATATAAACATGTATACCTCTCTCTATATATTATTCTGCATTTGTGACCATGGCAGTATTTGAGGTACTTCCCAATAAAATCTTGATTTGATTCTGAAGTCTCTTTCCTCACAATTCTATTGAACTTCTAAGTTACTAAAAGCCTTCCGTATACTTCCTCCTAATATATGTTTTTGTTCATATGGTCTCTCTACAGAGAATCCTTCCTCAAGCGTGCCCATGTTCATATACAATTGAAATGGTGTCCTTTCTTCAAGGTCATTCTTAATATTACAGTTCCTTGGTGCATTTCCAGATTACATCCAAGAAGACAGAAATGCTCACTTGTTTGAAACAATGCATATTTTATTTATTCTTTTAGGCCACCAATGTAATTACTTATTTTTTATAAGATCTTTTATTTTATTTATTTATTTTTATTTTTTTACAGTTTTATTTTAATCAGCCAGTGCACATCATTAAACTGCACTCCTTAATCTTCATCACCTATGTCCCCCATCCCCCAATACCCCCTCCTCTGGAAACCATCCGTTTGTTCTTTATAGTTAAGAGTCTGTTTCTTGGTTTGTACCTCTCACTCTTTTTTTTCCCCCCTTTGCTTGTTTGTTTTGTTTCTTAAATTCCACATATGAGTGAAATCATATGGTATTTGTCTTCCTCTGATTGATTTATTTCTCTTAGCATAATACTCTCTAGCTCCATCCATCTCACTGAAAAGCAAGATTTCATTCTTATTTATGGCTGAATCATATTCCACTGTGTGTAATATATGTATTATATATATTATATATTACATATTACATATATATATATATTATGTGTACACTACAACTTCTTTATCCATTTATCAGTCAATAGACACTTGCGCTGCTTCCATATCTTGATTATTGTAAATAATGTTGCTATAAACATAGGGGTGCATGTGTCCCTTTGAATTAGTGTTTTTGTATTCTTTGGGTAAATACCCAGTAGTGCAATTGATGGATCATAGGGGATTTCTATTTTAACTTTTTGAGAATCCTCCATACTGTTTTTCACAGTGGCTACACCAGTTTGCACTGCTCCCAACAGTGTAAGAGTTACTTTTTCTCCACATCCTCAGCAACACCTATTGTTTCCTGTGTTTTTTATGTTAGCCATTCTGACAGGAGTGAGGTGGTATCTCATTGTGGTTTTGATATGCATTTCCTTTATGATAAGTGGTGATGAGCATCTGTATGTCTGGAGAAATGGTTGTTCACATCTTCTCATATTTTAATCAGATTATTTGTTTTGGGGGTGTTGAGTTGTGCAAGTTCATTATATATTTTGGATACTAATCCTTTATCAGGTATATCATTTGCAAATAATCTTCTCCCATTCCACAGACTGCCTTTTAGTTTTGTTGACTGTTTTCTCTGCTATGCAGAAGATTTTCATTTTGATGTAGTCTCTATAGTTTATTCTTGCTTTTGTTTCCTTGCCTCTGGGGACATATCTAGAAAAAAGTTGGTATGGCCAGTGTCTGCCTGTGTTTTCTTCTAGGAATTTTATGGTTTCAGGTCTCACATTTAGGTCTTTCATCCATTTTGAATTTATTTTTATGTATGGTATAAGAAAGTGATCCAGTTTCATTCTTTTGCATGTTGCTTTCCAGTTTCTCAACTTCATCTGTTGAAGAGACTGTCTTTTTCCCATTGCATATTCTTGCCTCCTTTGTTGAAGATTAATTGACCATGTAATTGTGGTTTTTATTTATTTTTTGAGAGAGAGAGAGAGAGAGAGAGAGAGAGAGGTAGAGAAAGAGAAATATTACACCTGCAAACAGGGGAGAGGCAGAGGGAAAGGGAGAGAGAGAATCTAAAGCAGGTTCCACAGCCAGCGCAGAGCCCGACGGTGCGGAGCTCAATCTCATGATGGTGAGATCATGGCCTGAGCCAAAATCAAGAGTCAGATGCTTAAACAACTGAGCTACCATGCACCCCTAATTGTGGTTTTATTTCTAGATTTTCTATTCTGTTCCATTGATTTTCTATTCTGTTCCATTTTTGTATCATACTGTTTTGATGACTACAGCTTTGTAATATAACTTGAAGGCCAGAACTGTGATGCCTCCAGCTTTGCTTTTCTTTTTCAAAATTGCTCTGGCTATCCAGGGTCTTTTGTGGTTCCATACAAATTTTAGAATTGTTTCTTCTAGTTCTGTGAGAAATGTTGTTGGTATTTTGATGGTGATTGCATTAAATGTGTAGATTACTTTGGGTAGCATAGACAATGGAATATCTTTCCATTTCTTTGTGTCTTCTTCAATGTCTTTCATCAGTGTTTTATAGTTTTCAGACTATATATATATATATACGTATATATATGTATATATATATATATATATACGTATATATATATATTTTCATCTCTTTGCCTAAATTTATTCCTAGGTAGGTTATTCTGGGTGCAGTTGTAAATGGGATTATTTTCTCAATTTCTTTCTGCTGCTTCATTATTGGTATATAGAAATGAAACATATTTCTTTACACTGATTTTGTATCCTGCAACTTTACTAAATTTATCAGTTCTAGCAGGTTTTTGGTGGAGTCTTTTGGATTTCCTATATGTAGAATGTCATCTATAAATAGTGAATTTTTTACTTCTTACCAACTTGGATGCCTTTTATTTTGTTGTTATTGTTTGATTGCATGGCTAGGACTTTCAGTACTATGTTTAATAAAAATGGTGAGAGTGGACATCCTTTTCTTATTCCTGACCATAGAGGAAAAGCTCTCAGGTTTTACCACTGAGGATGATGTTAGCGGTGGGATTTTCATAGATGTCCTTTATTATGTTGAGGCATGTTCCCTCTAAACTTACTTTGTTGAGGGTTTTTATCATGAATGGATATTGCAGTTTGTCAAATTCTTTTCTATGTCTATTGAATGAACATATAATTCTTAACCTTTTCCTTATTAGATGCGATGTATCACATTGATTGATTCGGGAATATTGAACAATCCTTTCAAACCAGGATTAAATGTCACTTGATCGTGGTGAATGACTTTGTTAATGTATTGTTTTACTTGGTTTGCTAGTATTTTATTGAGGATTTTAACATCTATGTTCATCAGTTAGAGATATTGGCCTGTAGTTCTCTCTCTCTCTCTCTCTCTCTCTTTTTTTTTTTTTTTTTTTGTGGTGTCTTTATCTGGTTTTGGTATCAGGGTAATGCTGGCCTCATAGATCATGTAGAACACTGACACTTATTTCAATTTGAGGTGTCTCTCTTTTTTTGACTGAATGTTAACATTCCTCTGAATGGTATTGATAAATGGTTCAGAAGAGAAATTAAATGGAATAAAGGAGTAATATTTGTTCATGGTGATCAATTCAAATCAATTTATTCAATTCATAGAATGACTTTAGAAGTATTCCTTCATTTTCTATATTTTGGTACAGTTTGAGAAGAATAGGTATTAACTCTTTATGTCTGGTAGAATTCGCATGTAAAGCTCTCTGGTCCTGGACTTTTGTTTGTTGGAAGTGTTTTGATTACTGATTCAATTTCATTAATGATAATCAGTCTGTTCAACTTTTCTAGTTCTTCCTACTTCAGTTTTGGTAGGTTATATGCCTCCAGGAATCTATCCATTTCCTCTAGGTTGTCCAATTTGTTGGCATATAATTTTTCATAATACCTCTTATAATTGTATTTCTGTGGTGTTTCTTATTCTTCTCTCTCATTTGTGATTCATTTATTTTGGCCCTTTCTGTTTTTTTCTTGATAAGTCTGGCTAGAGATTTATCAATTTTATTGCTTTTTCAAAGAACCAGCTCTTGGTTTCATTAATCTGTTCTGCTAGGTGTTTTTTGTTTGTTCATTTTGTTTCTATATCATTTATTTATCTTCTAATCTTTATTATTTCTTTCCTTCTGCTGGTTTTTAATTTTATCTTTTGTTGTATTTTTTAGCACCTGTAGGTGTAAGATTAGGTGGTTTATTTGAGATTTTTCTTGCTTCTTGAAGTAGGTCTGTATTGCTATAAACTCTCTTAGAATGGATTTGCTGCATTCCAAAGGTTTTGAATGGTTGTGTTTTCATTTTCATTTGCTTCCATGTACTTTATAATTTATTTATTTCCTGGTTAACCCAGTCATTGTTTAGTAGCATGTTATTTAACCTCCATGTATTTGTGGTATTTCCAGATTTTTTCTTGTGGTTGACTTCTACTTTCATAGCATTGTGGTTAGAAAAGACACATAGTATGATATAAATTTTTTTAATTATTGAGGCTTATTTTGTGGCCTAATATGTGAGTCTGTAAAATGTTCCATGTGCACTTAAAAGAATGCGTATTCTGGGGCACCTGGATGGCTCAGTTGGTTGAGCATCTGACTTGGTTTTGGCTCAGTCATTGTCTCATGGTTAGTGGGATCAAGCTCTATGTTGAGCTCTGTGCTGACAGCATGGAGCCTGCTTTGGATTCACTCTCTCCCTCTGCCTTTCTCCTGCTTGCTCTCTCTCTCAAAATAAATCAAGAAACTGAAATAAAAGAAAAGAATGTGTATTGTGCTGCTTTAGGATGGAATGTTCTGAATATATCTGTTAAGTCCATGTGGTCCAGTGTGTTGTTTGAAGCCATTGTTTCCTTTTTTACTTTCTGTTCAGATGATCTGTCCATTGATGTAAGTGGGGTGTTAAAGTCCCCTACTATTATTGTAGTATTATTGATTAGTTCCTTAATGTTTATTACTAACTGTTTTTTGTATTTGGGCACCTCCATGTTGGGTGCATAAATATTTGCAATTGTTATGTCTTCTTGTTGGATTGTCCCTTCTATTATTGTATGGTGTTCTTTTTTGTATCTTCTTACAATCTTTGTTTTAAAGTCAACTTTTTCTGATGTAAGTATTGCTACTCCAGCTTTCTTTTGACATCCATCTGCATGATAAAAATTTCTCCATCCCCTCACTTTTAATCTTCAGGTGTCTTTAGGCCTAAAATGAGTCTCTTGCATACAGAATATAGATGGGTCTTGTTTTTAATTTTTTAATTTTTTAATTTTTATTTTTTTAAGTTTATTTAGAGAGAGAGTGAGTGTGTGTAAGGGAGAGAGGGGAAGACAGAGAGAGAGGAGCATGGGAGAGGGGCAGAGAGAAAGAAGGAGAGACTGCCAGCGCAGAACCTGATGCAGGGCCTGAACCCACAAACCAGGAGATTGTGACCTGAGCTAAAGTCAGATGTTTGACTGAACCACCCGGGTGGCCCAGGTCTTGTTTTTTTATGCATTCTGTCACCATATGTTTCAATTGGAACAGTTGGTCCATTTACATTCAAGGTAATTATTGATAGATATGAATTCAGTACCATTTATTATTTGTTTTGTGGTTGTTCTGGAAGATTTTCTCTGATTCTTTCTTATCTTTCTCTCTTTCACAGTTTGCTGGTTTTCTTCAGCGATAATATTGGATTTATTTCTCTTTATTCTTTGTATATTTATTAGTGGTTTTTGACTTGTGGTTACTATTGGGTTGGTATGTAACATCTCCTACATATAGCAGTCTATATTAAGTTTGAACCCATTCTTTACTTCTCCCCACATTTTAGGTGTCTGATTTTACATTCTTTTATTTTGTGGGTTCCTTGAATGACTTTTAACAGAAACATTCTTTTTTTTTTTTTTTTTTTTTACTGCTTTTATATTTCCTACCTTCATATTGTCATTTTGGTCTTTCCTTCTCACTCAAAGAGTTCTGTTTAATATTTCTTGCTGGGCTGGCTTACCTGGTCATGAACTTCTTTAGTTTTTATTTGTCTCCTTGTATTCTGAATGAAAGCCTTACTGATAGGGTATTATTGGCTGCAGATTTTCCCCACTCAGCACACTGAATATATCATGCCACTTCTTCCTGGCTTCAAAAGTTTCTGCTGAAAAATTAAATGATGGCCTTATGGTGTTTTCTTTGTATGTAACTATCTTCTTTTGTATTTCTGCTTTTAATATTTTTTTCTTTATCACTACATTTTGCCATTTTAATTACAATATGCCTTCATGTGGATCTGCTTTTGTTGATTTTGTTGGGGGTTCTCTATGCTCATTGATTTGGATATGTTTCCTTCCCAGATCAGAGAAGGTTTCAGTTACTATTTCTTCAAATAAGTTCTCTTTCCCCTTTTCTCTCTCCTCCTCCCCCCCTGCTCCTCCCCCTCCCCCTCCTCCTTCTTCTTCTTCTTCTTCTTCTTCTAGGACTTTAATAATGCAAATGTTATTATGTTTGATGGAGTCACTGAGTTCCTTAAGTTTATTCTCATTGTGCATAATTCTTTTTTTTCTCTCTTGTTCAGCTTAATTATTTTCCATTACTCTGTCTTCTAGGTCATTAATTTGTTCCCCTGCTTCTTCCAGCCTGCTATTCATTCATTTTTCCCCTATTTCCTTAACTTATAATTTCCAAATTTGATTTAAAAGATAAATTTATTTTTTTAACAAAGATCCTTGTTGTTGTAGTCTACAACCTTTAAATGATTGTGTTGTTCTTAGGATTGATCAGAAGAAACACTCTGAAAACTGAGATGTAACTTGGGTGTGCAGCAAGATTGAAGTAAAACACAACTTAAAAATGTGCTATATCCTATTTATGATGATAGCTTTCTAAATGGAGAAATATGTTTAAAAAAGGGGGGGCACCTGGGTGGCTCAGTCGGTTGAGCATCTGACTCTTGATTTCAGCTCAGGTCATGATTCCAAGGTTGTGGGATCTCTGTCTCTAAAATTAAAAATTGAAAAAAAAAAAAAAAGAAATGTGTGGCTGCATTCACATAGACATTTATATTTTGTTTTTAAAAGAAAGCTTGCTTCTTCCTTGCTTCTTTAGTATTCTTAAATGAAGCAGAATTTTTTTCTCTTTTATTTGAATATGGTAGTTTCATTCTTGTAAGATATATCATAGGTATTGATGCTGTGTAACAACTGTAACTAGCATGTGGTCCAGAATACACATTTTTTAAAATATCTAAACTGCTATTTTATATTTATAATTTAAAACTTCCAAAAAGTTTACAAAGAATTTCACAAATTAGCTTTCAGTGAACTGCTCTTTTTACTATGGTAGGTTCTTAAAAACAGTATTTACTCTTATAAATGAAAATTTCTGATCATCTGAAACACTGACAATTATATCAATTTGAGATGTCTCTCTCTCTCTCTCTCTCCTTTTTGACTGACTATTAACATTCCTCTGAAGGGTATTGATTAATGGTTCAGAAAAGAAATTTAATGAAGTAAAAGAGTAATACTTATTCATGGTGATCAATTAAATTATTTGCCTAACTTAAGCAAACTACTGTCTGTAACTATCAATTTCACATGAGGTGACAGAAAAGAGTCTGAGAATACCTGTGAAATATGTTTGTTTCCTTTTATTTCTTGAAGATATATTTAAAGATAACTGGTTTAGGAAGATGCTAAATAATAAGTTTTAAGTTAACTGCATTCTATAAGTGTGTTTTATGTTTAAACAAAAAGGAACAATTTTTTGAAATGTTAAAAAAAGTCAACACATTTGGGAGTTATGTAAAAACAAACACCAATCAAATATAGAACAATATTTCCTACTCTGGGTTATAGACTACATAGGGTAGAATATTAGTAAATATATTAGGTAGGTGTGAACACCTCTCTAGTCTAGGATTTCTTTTTGTTGCTGTTGTTTTTCTTTTAAAATCATGGTTCTCAGACTTCAGTGAGCCTCAGATCACTTGGAGGGTTTGTGGAACAAAGACTGATGGGCTTCATCACCAGTTTCGACTTCAGCAAGTTTATGCTGTTGGATTGGGACCACATTAGATAGCTAACTACTCTTTTAAATAATCAGTGAAGTAAAAATTTTAAAAGTGGGTGGTGGCCATCGAGGAGGGCAGCACTGGGTGTTGTATGGAAACCAATTTGACAATAAATTATATATATATATATATATATATATATATATATATATATAAATTTTAAATCAAGATATGTCAAAATGCAGTTTTTTTACATCCCCCATTTCCTGCTTAAACAGCACTATGCAAGTATTCTAAAAATCTTCATATTTTTAGCACTGTCAGTTTTGTACTTTCCTTCCTGTCTGGGCAGATGGATGCAGATTTCAATGGAGCATCTGCTCCAAAAGATGAAGTATTGTGGGTGTTTTTATTTCTTTTTTTTGAAAACACGCTTACCAATAATGATAGCCAATCAGCATCAGAAACAGTAAGATGTATTTATCTATACTGATAGCATATATCTGAAGATATTTATTATAAGACATTGGCTCACATAATTATGGAGGATAACACATCCCACAATTTGTAGTCTGCAAGGTAGAGACCCAGGAAAGACAATGGTATATTTCTAAGTTAATGGAATTCTCTACCTGAGACAAGGAGAGCTGATGGAAGGTTATAAATTCAATCCATCAAGTCTGAAGGTCTCAGAACCAAAAGCACCAAGTGCATCAATTTCACAAATCAACTAGTCAGGCACAGTGAATTCAACATTATTCTGCTGTTTTCTTTTATTCAGCCCCACCAGCATCAGGGAGGGACATCTACTTTATTCAGTTCACTGATGTAATCTCTACTGGACACACCCTCACAGATACAACCAGAAATAATATTTAACCAGACATCTGGACATCCTATGGACGAGTCAAGGTGACACATACAATGAACCATCATACATCCACCCACTGTCAACTTAACACTCATCCACAATTCCTTAACTAAACTTAACTCCAAGTAAAGATGATATCAAGGTCACAATTCCACCTAGCATGATACAACTGTGCTGTATAAAACTGAAAATGCACTAACCCTTTCCCCAGAAAAGAGGGTGAAGTCTCTGCATGATGTTTACTCTTCTCCTTGATATCTGGTAACTTAAACACTATGATGTCCAATTAATTATAATTAATTACTATTCAATAAATTGAATACATTTTATATTACATAATAAGAGAATATGAGCAGAAAGAAAATGAAGATATTTGCTATTTATATACACATACGTATATACATACAGAAATATATGGGTCTGTATAAATAAACACACACAAATATATTCTTACCAAACTGAGGAGTAAATACTTATGGCAATTACAGTCCTCATTTCTGTAAAAAGTCATGTGGGAATAGCTGGTATTTATAATTACTTCCTCCACTACCTATTCTATAATCCCTTTTTCTATAGCAAGCACCTCAGCTGGTCAGTTTTTTTTTTTACCTGGTCATCCTTCTTTACCTTCATTCCTTAAGTGTCTGGCCAACAGAAATCCTGTTTGGATTGGTTTGTTGGCAGTTTTCCATTGACCTTAATTATAAGGAATAGCACTACTAAGAGATGCCCTAAGTAATGTGAATTTCAGATATACTTGTCCTCATTTCCATTGTGGAGAAGTAGTCCAATTTCTCCTTGGTAGTCTCATCACCTAGCAGAGTAACTCCCTTCATTGCATGATGGTTTAACGGAAGGAAGAGCATAAAGTAGCCTAATTCCAGTCTTAACTTCCTGCTCAGCAGAATCATTGTGTGCTGGTGAAAACATTCCTTCCTTTGGCTGTAAGGCAATTAGAACAGACGAGAAAAAAAGCATGGGTACAAGAAGTAAAAAGCATGCTAGTTTATCATTAGAGGTAATAGTGAGTGGTGCCACTTCCATTTCTACTACCTGATTTGTAGATTCATGACTTCTAGCTAGAGGAGAAACAGTACTGAATATTGGACACTGATTCAGAAAATATACAGCCTTCTGGAGAACAACACCAAGCCCCGCTGGTCATGCCGTCTAGGTGGTGCAGTAACTGAGTTTCAAAAGATAATTCCATTGTTCTAGCAAACTACCTGTATCAGGTTGGCTGGGAAATGGTAAGAAAAGTGAATACTATTATCAAGGGGCCACACTTTATTTACAGTGAAATGAAGTGCTCGATTAGAAGCAGTGTTGGTGAATTACCATGACAGTAGATTAGGAATTCTATAAATTCACAGAGTGTTGGTAGAAGCATCGCATGCAAGACAGAAAATCTGCATCCAGAATAAGTATCTATTCTACTAAAAACAAACACTTCCCAATCCATTATTGTAATTAGGCCAATGTAATCAACCTGCCATGAGGTAGGTGCCTGATTACCCCAATAAAGAGACTCAGTGTTAATCTATGCTGCTGGCAGACTGAGCACTCAACAATGTCCATAGCTGGGTCAGCCATGATAAATAAAATTACCTATTGTGGAGCCCACATATAACCTCCATTTGTGCCACCATAGCCCCCTTTTTCATGAGCTCATTTGGTAATTACAGAGTTGGCAGGAGAAATATGTTGACTGGTATCTATTGAATGGGTCATCCTACCCACCTGATTAAAATCTTCCACTGTAGAGCTCTCCCTTTGTTAAGCATTTATACGGAACACAAATATATTCATGTGTTTTGTTCATTTAGAGGGATCTATCCAAATACCCTTTCAAGAAATTTCCTTGTCATTTTCCAGTCATAATTGTTCAATGTCCCTGACCATTCACCCAAACCATTTCTCAAAGCCCTTGCATCATTACATAGCCAAATACATGGCTAAGATTCCTAGCAGGTAAATGAACAATCAGGTAAATGCTCAAACTTCTGCCCATTGAGAGGATTTTCCTTAATTACTGTCCTTCAGGGATGTCCCAGAGACTATCAGTAGTGCTACAATTGTCTACTTTCAAATGGTGTCTGTATATCCTGCAGAACTAGCAGTAAACCAGATCCAGGTCATCCCTCTGTCTACTGTGAGAACCCTCTGTAAGGCCAAAAGTATGGCTAGAATAGAGAAGCTAGCCTGTAAGGTGTGGGAAACATGGGCATTTGGACCACCTCTTCATGTAACTTACTGAGAGGCCTGGGAAGGCTACATCATGTATATACCATGTCATGTGTGGCCATGTACTCTCATATTAATGGCTTGGTGTGTCAGACAACACCCAGTTCAGGAAGGGCAGCTCTGGTCTCATGGGAATTTGGTGGCCCATGGTTAAGCGTTCAATCTCTACTAAGGCCTAGTAGCAGACCAATAGCTGTTTCTCAAATGGGGAAGAGTTGTCTGGAGTGATGGCATGGCTTAGCTCCAAACCTAAAGGCCTGTGCTGCAATTTACATATACAGACCTGCCTAAGGCTCCAAAGAGCATCCTTATCTGCCACTGGAACTTCAACCACCATTGGTTTTGCTGGATCATATGACCCAAGTGGCAGAGGAGCTTGCATAGCCTCTCACACCTTTGCAAATTCTTCTATTCAGAGTCACACTTAAAAGTAACAGCTTTTTGGGGGCACCTGGGTGGCTCAGCTGGTTAAGTGTCTGACTTCGGCTCAGGTCATGATCTTGCAGTTTGTGAGTTTAAGCCCTGTGTCGGGCTCTGTGCTAACGGCTAAGAGCCTAGAGCCTGCTTAAGATTCTGTGTCTTCCCCTCTCTCTGCCCCTCCCATGCTCATGCTGTCTCTCTCTGTCTCTCATTAATAAATAAAAGTTAAAAAAAAAAAAAACAACTAACAGCTTTTCTGGACACTTGGTAAATGGGTTGAAATAATATACCCAAATGAAGAAGACATTGCCTCCAAAATACACAGGGTCCCACTAGCTCTTGTACTTTATTTTTGGCTGCAGGAGGGAGAGATGCAACAATTTATCTTTTACCTTAGAAGATATATCCCCACATGACCCACCAATTGGACCTCTAGAAATTTCACTCAGATAAATGAGCCCTGAATTTTGTTGAATTTATTTCTGAACTCCTGGTATGCAAATGCCTACCAATAAGTCTACAGTAGTTGCTGACTTTGCTCACTAGGTCCAATCAGTATAAGAAACATGTGTGATATCTTATGGAAGGGAAAGAAGATCAAGATCCTTGAGTGAATATTTGCAAATCGTACATCTGATAAGAGCTATGTATCCAGAATATACAAAGAATCTCAGAACTGAATAAGAAATATACACCTCAATTTAAAAAAAGAGAAAATACTTGGACACTTCAATAAATGTCATATAGAGACACAAAAATACATTTAATATAATTCATCACTGGGGAAATGAAAATGATGACCATAGTGAGGTACCATGACCCACCATTGAAAATAACTAAAATTGAGACTACTCATAATGGAAAAACAGCCATGCAGACTTTTGTACTCATAGATCTGGCACAAAATGAGGTGAGAGATAAATATACAGAGTTGAAGGGGGAATTAAATTTAACTCAAGTTTGGGTTGTGTGAAGTGTAACATGTTCCTATTGCTTACCCACCCTCCTGCTGAGGCTCTTCTTTTCATCTATGTAGTTTATTTCTCCTCTTTTTTGGCTTTCACAAATTCTAAGGACAAAGGATAACTGATTAATGACTCTACCAAAATATAGACCCTTTGCTTTCCCCCTAGCTGCCAATCAAGTCCCATGTGGAGGTTAAGCATTTTTTTCTACTCTTCACACATCAAATCAAAATATTGTTATTTCTTCATTGTCATATTTTGACATGTATAATGTCATTATTTTCTGAATGAACATTCATTTTCATTTCCCTCCTAATGCTGAAAGGCAAACATGAACATCTTATCACCTTGCTCAAAATATCTAACTAGATGTCCTTAAAAGTGAGATAAAGAACAGGGGCGCCTGGGTGGCTCAGTTGGTTAAGCGTCCGACTCTGGCTCAGGTCATGATCTCACAGTCTGTGAGTTCGAGCCCCGCGTCGGGCTCTGTGCTGACAGATCGGAGCCTGGAGCCTGCTTCAGACTCTGTGTCTCCCTCTCTCTCTGACCCTCCCCCCATTCATGCTCTGTCTCTCTCTGTCTCAAAAATAAATAAATGTTAAAAAAATAAAAAAAAATAAAAGTGAGTTAAAGAACAATTGCCTGACTAACCTCCAGACCCTGTGTGAGCCAAACCATGCTGGCCTTTTTTGTCCCATCTGGCTCCATCCAGCTACATTTGCCACTTTTGGTTTTTTTGTTCATCCAAAGATCTAGCTCTGAGATCATCTAGACCCTCTAATGAAGGAAGACCATAAAAATGCAAATGTCCAGGTCATCAGCTTGTTAGACATGAAGACTCTCAGGCATCTTTCCTGACCTATTGAAGGAGAATCTGCAATTTAATAAAATCTCCAGGAGCTTCACAGACATTAATGTTTGAGAAACACTGATATATACCACCTCCCAATGTAGTCCTTTGTTTTGTTTTCCCTTTGTTATTCCCTTGCCCTTTGCCAAGTAGGGTTTCTCATCTGCTTACAAATTACAGTGGGAAGTTAGGTGCAGGTCTAGAATGTCAGTTGTGGTTGGCATGGGAAAGACAACTGTATTTGGGGTTGGCTCCTGAAGGGACTCCAGAACTTTGGCCTCATTAAAATCATGTATGATCAGCTAAGATCAGATGAATAAAAGCACTCAGAACATCAAAATTTGTAGAAAAACTGAAGTTTCAATAATTATGTCAGAGTGTCATTAATGGTGGAAAATAGGGCCATAAACTGCAATATCTGTGATGACTTGATGTATGATGTCAAAGTGTGAATCCCCTACAGGGCAGCAGGACTTCATACTACATGTTCAAAACTACAATACCCAGAAGAACAGCTTAGTTTTGTCCTAAAGGGAATCCTTGGGTGTTATTAGGGGAATTCATGTTCTTCACTCCTTCTTCTGGCAAAAGCACATAGTCATACCATTGGTTGACTCTTGTATTTGAAACAACTTCATATAAGCTTGATAAATTATGTCTTCAAAGTGAATCAATGTTGCTACTTATGTTTTGTCATTCCAGTGCTAGTGTATTTTTTTTTCTATTTTAGAAAGCCTAACACTTTGAAGAGATTTCCTCAATTTCTTACAAGATATGGGTAAGAAATAATTTATGTCATATTCATTATTATTTGTATATAAAATTGAAATACTGTTAGATTTATAACAATTGTACATTGGGTTTATAAGAGGTCATAAAGTCAATAAGAAAGAGAAAACAAATAGTGAATAAGTTATATATTTTATGTTGGTGGTAATAATCTAGATAAGCAAAATAGCTATGTGACTGAATTGCTCCCTTTAACAACGCTTTACTACCTCTTAACACACCTATGATGACTTTGTAAGTATTGGTGAACTAAAATTTTAAACAGCTTAAAATGATTTCATAATGATTCCTACCCACATAAGCAATCTTTCTGGTTATTCTGATTTAAAACTCTATCATGTTTAACTGACTACATGTTCTGATTAAAACTTTTAGGTAAATCTTTTGCATATTATCTCCATCCTTTCTCCCACTTCTGACAAGAATTTCATTGACTATTTATATACATGTAGCAGGAAATAGGCAATAAGTGTTCCATCACCGCTCTTTAAAGCATTTATATATAGCTTAGTAAGTACCCACAGACAAAGAGAATTTGAGAATTTTCAATTATTTAGTATTTGGAATTGTCTGGAAGTATTTTCTGAATAAAACACATTTAACAGGTGCAATTATTGCCTTTGGTTATTTCTATCACCTGCATTCCACTCCACTCTTTGGGTCAATTTCATTCTGCTAAAAAAACTGGTAGAGAAAAGCTGCTCTCAAGTAAAACCAGCGGGATCTCTAAAGAGTCATCTCAAATCACTTTAATAACAAATCTAAAGCAACTTTTAAATATTTAAAAAAATTCATGCAGTGCTAATATATTTATGAACAGCACAAAGTGTGTGAAGTAAAATTTTAAATGAAAAATTCTGGCCCACACACATTCTACAGAAAAGTAAATTGTGGAAATTTGAACAAAAAAAGAAAGAAAAGATTCCCAATGCTGACATTACATGAAAACCAGGTTTAACATAAACATTTACCTCCAAACTCTAAGCCTTTCCCTTTGTGTTGTCCATAAACTTTCTCTGATATATTCTTAATCTTTCTTTGCTTGTCTTTCCCACACTTTTCCATTGTTGTGTCTGTTATTCTCAGCCAATTGCTCTTTGTGCATCTTGTGATCTCCACCCACCCAAATTTCTCCTTCTGCTTCTGCTTTTTTCTCTTCTTAATGCCTCCCTCTCTGTTTCTCTCTTCTGAACACTTTTATTAAATGATATATAGGAAACATATTTTGTATTTGTCTACCACAGCAGACAAACAATAACTGTCCTCCACATTCCTGGAGGGCTCAACTTTGTTTTCCGGTTCACTGTTGTGTAACTTGTTTCCCATTCATTTCTCATTATTCTCTGGCCTCCACTGCATCACATAACAGAAATGGCTCTCACTAAAGCCACTGAAAATCTCTTAGCTTCCATGCTGCATCACATGTGTTCACTCCTTGTCCTACTAGAGCATTTATTTTAGTGACTGGCACCATAACTTTCTTTGTCCTTCTTGAATATCTTCCTTTCCTTATGTTCATGACACTCATCTGCCCTGTTTCCCTTCTCTTCTTCATCATTCTGCTCAGTATCGTTTCCCAGTTTCTGCCCATCTTTCATTGCTGTCAGTCAGAACTATTAGCTTCAACAAGAAATGGTGTTTTTGAATGGATTTTCTCTAACATAGAAATGTGAGGGAGATTGAAGGAACCAGCTTGAAAAAAATAGATAGCAAAGAAGGAAGGAAGGCAATCTGTGAACAGCCAAAATCATGTCCCAACACTGTATCCACGAGGGTTGTTGTCACACCGGCTGTATGGGAATGCCACTGTTCACACTGACAGGGTGGGTCATTGTTGTGGGTGCAGGATGCATTTGCTGGAACCTTCATATTATAGCTTGGTTGCCTTAGCAACCCAAATTCTCTTTTGTCCATGTCCTTTTTTTTTTTTTTTTGTCCTTGTCCCTTTTAATGCCTCACTTCAAATTCCAAATCCAGTGTGGGGAAGTTAGATTTGCCACACTTGCATCAGGTGCCCTCACTCTAGTTGTTAGAGGGATAGGAAAGTCAGTTTGCAGCTCTTTTGGCTCCTAGAGTGGGTGATAGACTTTGCAGGCCACCAATATCTAGTGGGAGAAAAGAGGATCAGATTGGCTATCTGAAAATGGCATACATCTTCACTGCCACTTTAATATACTCTGTCAGTTTAGTTTCTCACCATCTCTTCATACTTGACGTTTTCTCCAAGGGATAGATCATAGATAAGTATGCCTTCAACTACCCCAAGGACTTCCAAGTCATTATTTGTAGTAGATTCATACTACAAAGAATATATCAATGGGATGTCCACAGATGGGCCACCGCCTCTGAGTTCTCAATCAATTTTTGATGGGAATCTACACAGTCATCAAGTGACTCCTCTATTCTTCATTGACTACCCATTCACCTTCAATGTATCAGAGAAGTACTGCATCTACATTCTGAACTCTTTTCTATCTGTCTCTTCATCTTCCCATCAATCTCAATGTCACTGCACACATGTACTAGGCATGCCACATGTATTTGAATCACTCATGGAGCAAACAGAATACAGATTATTAGCTTTAATTATTGACCCACTAAATCAATGTCTACAGTAATATCTCAGATCTATATTTTGAACAAAACATTCCTCTGACAATTCCAATGTGTAATCTGGTTTAAGAACACTAAATAGTAGTAACCTCTACTGACTAGTACTCCTGACCCCAATTACCCCACTCTGCAGTCTATTTTCTACACTACCATATATTCAATTAAAAAATAATATTTCAGTGCCACTCCCTCCTCTTAAGTTTTAGTGTATTCTTATTCCGTGATGGATAACGTTCAAGATCCTTCATATGCAATTCAATTCATTTCATTACCAAGGCTCTTCAATCTTCTTTTCCCTTCACCATACATCCACATCCCAAACATAGAATTTCCATATCATACCCTTTCTATCCCATAAATTTAGGACATATTACAATTCTTTCATTTTTCAAATCTGTTCTTTGCTGCACATTTAAAAATATGAAATAATTCCATTTATTTCCATGCCCCTGAAATAGATCCTATCTATTACCTAGGTAACACATAAAATTGAGAGGACATTCTGATGTGCATAACTGTATCTCAAATCTCCTTCCTATATTTTCACATATAAATTCTGATTGACATTTAAAAAACTTATTCCATTTCATTTCAGGTAACACCCAGTGAGGACATGGAAAAAGATAATGCAACACTACTGACAGAGTTAATTCTCACAGGACTCACATATGAACCACAGTGGCAAATCTCCCTATTCCTGGTGTTCTTGGTTATCTATCTTCTCACCATTGTGGGGAACCTTGGTCTGATTGCTCTCATATGGAATGACCCTCAGCTTCACATCCCCATGTACTTTTTCCTTGGAAGTTTGGCATTTGTGGATGCTTGGATATCATCCACAGTGACCCCCAAGATGCTGGTCAACTTCTTTGCCAAGAGCAAAATGATATCTCTTTCTGAATGCATGATACAGTTTTTTTCCTTGGCAATCAGTATAACCACAGAATGTTTTCTGCTGGCAACAATGGCTTATGATCGCTATGTGGCCATATGCAAACCATTACTTTACCCAGTGATTATGTCCAATACACTATGCATCCGGCTGTTAGTTTTGTCATTTTCAGGTGGCCTTCTTCATGCCATAATTCACAATGCTTTGTTATTCAGATTAACCTTCTGTGATTCCATCATAGTACATCACTTTTACTGTGACATTATGCCATTGTTTAAGATTTCTTGTACCGACCCTTCTATTAATTTTCTGATAGTATTTATTTTTGCTGGGTCAATACAGATGTTCACCATTCTGATAGTTCTTGTCTCCTATACACTAGTTCTCTTTTCAGTCTTAAAAAAGAAGTCACTACAAGGGATAAGAAAAGCCTTCTCCACCTGTGGAGCCCATCTCTTATCTGTCTCTTTGTACTATGGCCCTCTTGTCTTAATGTATATGCGCCCTGTATCTGCACAATCAGATGGTCAAGATATGATGGACTCTCTATTTTATACTATCATAATTCCTTTATTAAATCCAATTATCTATAGCTTGAGAAATAAGAAAGTCATAGATTCATTGAGAAAAATATTAAAGAGAAATTCTTAGGACACACATTAATATCTGTTCTCTTCTCATTAAAATGACACAAACTTATACAGATTACATATTGCTATGTGTTGATTAGTGTTTACCTTTTGCAGTTATAATTGCCCTAATGTTTAAATGACTTATGGTGAGAGTAAAAATAAATGTGTATATGTAAAAACATAGAAGGAATTTTAATCAAGTGTTCATGACATAAGAATAATTGAAAAGGAAAACAAAAATTTTTACATGTTTGCATGTTTCAATGCGGCTTCATAAATGCATTAAGTGCTGCAAAATATGGTAACTGCTCTAAAAAGAATTTGAATATGATATATTTGACAGCCATACAGCTATGCAGCCTGAAGACTCATATCCCGTTACTCCACAGTGGAGTCAGGGTTGTGTTTGAGTGAACAGAGACAGAAAAGCATAATGAGTGATCAGATTTAGGTTCACTTCTGCCTTTCATCTCTCACCATTGATAATATACACAGTTCTACTTATATAAATAAGGTCCTCAGAGTAAAACTACTCACTTCCATCATTTGCTATAAAATTGTTATTGTTCCTATATCCTGCTGATACTCTTACTTCTCAAACAATGCTGTTAGATTATTTTTAAGAAACAGATGTCTGACTAAGTAATATCCCACTTCAATAACTTTTCATGGATTTTGCTATCTACCAGATTATTATAAATGGTACACATTTCTAGAGCTGTATAACACATATGCATAAGTCTATTCATATATGCATATGTATGAAATGAATGATATAGAAGGATATCTATATACATATCATATAGATTATATATTTGCTCTTCAGATTATTTATTTGCTATGTGTTGATTAGTATTAAACATTTTTTTTCAGTTATAATTGCCCTAGTGTTAATGACTTTAGGTGGGAGTACAAATAAACAATTTTTTTACAAATAAACACCTTAAATATGTACGTGTGTACACACATACATTTGTTCTGCATTTGTTCTCCCTGCATTATTTGAGGTTTATCTCTAAAAAAATCTTGATTTAACTCTGAAGTCTTGTCCTCCAAATTCTTCTAATAGATTCAGTGTTATCACCACAATGAGTTACTGAAAGCCTTCTGGACACCTTCTTAGGTACATACTTTTGTTTATACAGGTCTCTCCACAGAGGATGCTTCCCCAAGTGCACCCATCTTCACTTACAATTGAAATAGTGTCACTTCTTTAAGATCTATCTTAAATGTTACAGCTTCCTTGATGCATTCCTAGATTACCAAAAGAAGACAGGAATGTTCATTTGTTTGATGTATTACATATTTTATTTATTCTTTTAGGTCACAAATGGCCTTGTGTAATACTTGGTTTTAGCTTACAAGCTCTTTTAGATTATAATTTAGAAGTCTTAGTACTTTTCCAATCGTTTGCAGTGTCAGTACAGTGGCTTACACACATGAGGTCCTATGTAAGTACTTAGGAAATATATATATATACATTTGAAATGAATCTGGCAGCACAAACACTTCAAATGAAGTGAGAGTGCATCACTCATTTTCAATCCTGTAATGAGCCCCAAGAGATTGCTGGGTCTGGGGTGTCTGCTGCAGGCCAGCTCACCTTCCTGTTTCTTTCAAGACAATCACAAGTATCATACACCTAAAGTAAATTATTCTTATTCTTCTTATCATTAAGATTAGCTCCTGGGGACCAGGAGGAGCCCTTTATTAAACGCTTGTTTAAAAATACAAAACATGTAAGCATTTGAAACAAATATTACTATGTATTTCTGGAGGTGCAGATCACAAAATTAGACCAGGTCATCTGCCCTCCTTTTGTTTCTCTGAGGGTAACTCTAAGGCCCAGGAAAGGAAGTGAATACATCAGAGTCCAGATATTGTTATTACTTTCCACTAGAGAATCCATGTTATTGCATTAATCTGTAGTTTGTTACTGTATAACATTCCCACTGTTCTGATTTTTTTCTGTAAATTATCTACACTTGTGTTCATTCACATGATGTTATGACCCAAAGACTGTATTACAATAAAAGCAATTGGTGAGTATTTCTTCTGCTATCATAAAGATTTATTTCACAAATTGGTTCTTTTTTAATGAAAAGGTTGGCATCAATCCATGAGTATATGAGTGTGGTGTATACACTGTCTGGTTCTACCCTAGATTGGGTAGGTGTGGACAGGCTTTGGGGGGTCTCAGAAACTCAGACTTTCTAGCAACATTCTCTTGTACATGTCTCATCTACAGATTCCATTGATCTGATGTGTCTTTCATTAAAATGTCAACTAATTTATGCCTTTCAGAAAATGACCAAAATGTCCTGACAAAACATTTCTCCAAAGAAGACATATAGATGAAAAACAGACACATAAAAAGATGCTCAACATCACAAACATCAGGGAAATGTAAATCAAAACCACAATGAGATATCACCTCACACCTGTCAAAATGGTTAAAATAACAATAATAGTTAAAAAAAAAACATAACAAACAGCAAGTGTTGGCAAGGATGTGAACAAAAAGGAACCCTGTGTATTGTTGGTGGGATGCAAATTCTTGCCGTCGCTGTGGAAAACAGTATGGAAGTTCCTCAAATGATTAAAAACAGAAATACTCTACAATGTAGTAATTGCACTACTGGGTATTTATCCAAAGAATACAAAATGATTAATTTGAAAAGATACATGAACATCTATGTTTATTGCAGCATTATTTTACAACAGGCAAATTATGGAAGCAGTCAAGTGTGCATAGATAAATGAATGGATAAAGAAGATGTGGCTATATATATACATATATGTATATATAAAATGAATATTATAGCCATAAAAAGAATGAAATTTTGCCATTTACAAAATATGAATGGGTCTAGAAAGTATAATGCTAAGCAAAATAAGTCAATCAGGGAAAGACAAATAAATACCATATGATTTCACTCATATGTGGAATTTAAGAAACAAAGGGGAGAAAAAGAGACAAACCAAAAAACAGACTCTTACTTTAGTGAGCAGAGGGTTACCAGAGGGGAGGTAGGTAGGGGGATCCATGAAATAGGTGAAGAGTATTAAGAGTACACTCATCTTGATGAAGACTGAGTAATACATAGAATTGGTGAATCATTATATTGTACACCTGAGAGAATTATAACACTGTATGTTAGCTACACTGGAATTAAAATTAAAATTAAAATTTAAAAAGTCTCCTGTCCACTGATGTGTCCCTATTCTCACTTCTGTTACAAAATTTTTCATTTTTGTACATCACTTTCGTCATTTCAGTGTCATGTAGGGAAAGACCTAAAACATACATCTCTGCAAATTCCACATTTTAGACAAAATGTTCTGCAAAGTTTTAAAAAGTAAACTATGAAGTTACATAGTATTATTTGTAGAATATTTAGATGTAAAGGATGAGATCACAATGCTAAGTTCATCCAGTTGTCTGGAACATGGCTAAATGTGATTATCTTTAAAATAATAATAATTAATATTAATAATAATAATAATATAAATACCCTTTACTATAAACATATTGATTTTCTTACTTTAAAATAATTCATAGTTCCTCCTTCAATGTACATGTATATACGTTTTTTCCTCATCACTTTGTAATACCTATTGAGAAGTTGCTGACATTATCCTAGACTGTATTCAGGGAATCAACACACTTAGGAGTTAGTTAAAAACAAACACCAACTGTGGGGACTAAGATAGTGGAGTAGTAGGAGAACCCTAAAATTGCCTTGACCCTCAAACACAGCTAGATAAAAATCAAATCACTCTGACTACACAAGAAATTGATCTGAGGACCGACAGAACAAACTGCACAACTAGAGGGAGAGAAGAGGCCATATCATCAAAGGTAGGAAGTGCAGAGACATGGGTTAGGGGAGAGACAGATCATGAGTGCTGCAGAGGAGAGGGAAGCCTGGTCATGGACAGAGGAGAGAGAGGGAAAGAGAGAGAGGGAGAGAGATTGAGGAGTTCACAGGGAAACACAAGGAAAATACTTCCCCAAAGCCAATGACTGGGAAAATGAGAGGAGATGATTTGCATGGGTTTTATAACCAGCAGGGCTCAAAGACTGAAGTTTTAGACATCCTCAGTGTGGCTAGTGTGGAGCCCTGAGGGCTCCACAGCAGTCCTATGGAGAAGGTGGGCATACAGTTTGAGGGTGGGTGGTGCAATCTGAGGATCCCCTAGGATAAGCTGGGAGAGGTATTCCCCCTTGTTATAGTGCATCTGGGATAGGTGGCACTGTCTCTCCAGAGACAAAAGACCTGGCGGGGGTGCTGTTTCCCTCTTCCACCTCTCTGCACAGAGACACTTACTGAGGGTGGTTAACCTGGACACAGACTATTTGCTGTGCTTTCCCCCAAAACCTAGACTCCTGTGCTTTGGTGTGACTGCCCTCCTGGGTCAAACCTGCATCAGTCCCAGCATGGCAAGACCCTCCCCCAGAGAACCAGAGTGGGTCCACACCATGCCAGGCACATAAAGTTTGGGGGTTTAATACAGTGAGCCTGCCTACGATAGAGCCCAAGGTGCACTGTGCTGCTAGGCGAGCAGAAGACCCTAACACAGTGTGAAAGCAGTGATCCGGAACACAGGAGAGGAGATTGTTTGCTCTTCTGGGAGGGCTCACTGGACAGCAGCAAGCATGAACTTCCCTCTCTGGGTACGAGGGAGTTGGCTGACACCATTTCTCTTCCCCACCCCTCAGTATAAACTAATTCAGTAAACAGCACAGTGCTAACATTGGTAGCCTAAACCACTTACACAAAGGCTCAACCCCTGTGCTCTGCCAGTATTGCTTTTCTCGGGCAAGTGTCCCTGGCACACAGAGCAGTGGTGCCCTCCCCCAGAGGACCAGCACAAATGCCCAAACACACCATGTCTACTGACCATAGAGTTCTGCAAAACTTCAGCACCAGTAGAAATAAAATCAGGTCTATTTTAAAGAGGAAACCAGAGCACACCTAGCTAAAACTCACCACACTCTGGCCAAAATCTGGACACTCCCCACTATAGGCAAGGAAAAATTCTGCATAAGAGTGACCTGAGGGAAAGAGCATCCAAAACACAGCCGCAGAATACACAAAGCATACACCAGAAACACTATAGTATATGACTTCTTCTTCATAAAGCCATTACTCTCAGGAGCAGGAAATATATAACAGTCTTTCCTAACACACAGACAAAGACCTAGACAAAATGCCAAGATAGAATTCATCCCAAAAGAAAGAATAAGAAAAGGTCATGGCCAGGTATCTAATGGAAAAAGATATAAGTAATATGCCTGATCCGGAATTTAAAGCCACAATCATAAGGATACTAACTGTACTTGAGAAAAGCATAGAAGACAGCTGGGAGTCTCTTACCACAAAGACAGAAGAGCTAAAAACTAACCAGGCCAAAGTGAAAAATGGAATAATGAAATCTTGAAACCTACTGGAAGTTATGGCCACAGCATGGAAGAAGTGGAAGAATAAATAAGTGATATAGAAGATAAAATCATGGAAAATAATGCAACTGCACAAAAGAGGGAAAAGAAAATCCTGGATCACAAAAACAGATTTAGGGAATTCAGTAATAACATTCATATCATAGGAATCCCAGAAAAAGAGGGAAAGGGGGCAGAAGGTTTATTTGAGCAAATTATACCAAAACAACCCTAATCTGGGGGAGAAAACAGATACTCAAACCCAGGAGGACAGAGAACTCCATTCAAAATCAGCTAAAGCAGGCCAACATCAAGAAATATCAAATTTGCAAATATTAAATTTGCAAAATAAAGAGATAAAGAAAAAATCCAAAAAGCAGCAAGACAAAAGAAGTCCCAAACTTATAAAGTAAGACAAATAAGGTTGGCAGCAGATCTCCACAGAAATTTGGCAGGCCAGAAGGGAGTGGTATAATATATTCAACATGTTGAATGGGAAAAATATGCAGCCAAGAATACTCTATCCAACAAGGCTATCACTCAAAATAGAATGAGAGATAAAGAATTTCCCAAACAAAAACTAAAGGGTTTCATGACCACTAAACCAACCCTGCAATAAATATTAGATACTCTTTGAGTGGGACAGAAATATCAAAAGTGACAAAGACTAGAGGGGTGCCTGGGTGGCTCAGTTGGTTAAGCAGCCAACTTCAGCTCAGATCATGATCTTGCTGTCTGTGAGTTCAAGCCCTGTGTCGGGCTCTGTGCTGACAGCTCAGAGCCTGGAGCCTGCTTCCAATTCTGTGTCTCCCTCTCTCTCTGCCCCTTCCCTGCTTGCTCTCTGGATCTCTCTCTCTCTCTCTCTCTCTCTCTCTCTCTCTCTCTCAAAAATAATAAACATTAAGAAAAAAAATTTTTTTAAAGTGACAAAGACTAGAAAAGAAATAAGAAAATCTTCCAAAACCATGACAAACAAGTAATAAAATGGCACTGAATTCATATCTATCAATAATCACTCCGAAAGTAAACAGACTAAATTCTCCAATCAAAAGACATAGAATGTAAGAATGAATAAAAAAACAAGACTTATGTATATGCTGCCTATAAGAGACTCATTTTAGACAAAAAAAAGTGAGGGAATGGAGAAATATTTACCATACAAATACAAAAGAAAGCCAGAGTAGCATACTTATATCAGACAAACTAGATTTTAAACCAAAAACTGTAACAAGAGATGAAGAAGGGCACTACATCATAATAAAAGGATCTATCCAACAAGAAAATCTAACAATTGTAATTATTTATGTCCCCAACTTGAGAGCACCCAAATATATAAAACAATTAATAACAAACATAAAGGAGCTCATTGATAATAATACAATAATAGTAAGGGACTTTAATACCCCCACTTATAGCAATGGACAGATCATCTAGGCACAAATTCAACAAGGAAACAATGGTTTTGAATGACACACTAGACCAGATGGACTTAACAGATATATTCAGAACATTTCATTCTAAATTTAGCAGCAGAAAACACATTCTTTTCAAATGTACATGGAATATACTCCAGAATAGATCACATATTGGGTTTTAAATCAGGCTTCAACAAGTACAAAAAAATTGAGATCCTACCATGCATCTTTTCAGACCACAAAACTATAAAACTTGAAGTCAATCAGAAGTGAAAATTTGGAAAGAACACAAATTCATGGAGGCTAAAGAACATCCCACTAAAGAGTGAATGGGTCAACAAGGAAATTAAATAATAAATTTAAAAAGTACATGGAAACAAATGAAAATGAAAAGACTATGGTCCAAAATCTTTGGGATGCAGCAAAAGTGGCCCTAAGAGGGAAGTATATAGATATAACAATACAGGTCTACCTCAAAAAGCAAGAAAATCTCAAATAAACAACCTAACTTTATACCTAACAGAGCTAGAAAAAGAACAAATGGAAGCCTAAAGTCAGCCTTCTTCCCAGAAGAAAGGAAGTAATAAAGATTAGAGCAGAAATAAATGATATAGAAACAACAAAAAACCTCAGTAGAACAGATCAATGAAACCAGGAGTCAATTCTCTGAAAGAACTAATAAAATTGATAACCTCCTAGCCAAATTTATCAAAAAGAGAAAGGACCCAAATAAGTAAAATCGCTAATGAGAGAGGGGAAATCGCAACCAATACCACAGAAATACAAACAATTATAAGAGAATATCATGAAAAATTATATGCCAACAAATTGGGAAATCTGGAAGAAATGGATAAATTCTTGGAAACATATAAACACCAAAACTAAAACAGGAAGAAATAGAAAACTTGAACAGACCAATAATCAGCAAAGGAACCAAATCAGTAATAAAAAATCTCCCAACAAACAAAAGTCCAGGGCCAGATAGCTTCACGGGGGCATTCTACCAAACATTTAAAGAAGAGTTAATACCTATTCTTATCAAACTATTCTAGAAAGTAGAAATGGAAGGAAAACTTCCAAACTCATTCTATGATGCCAGCATTATCCTGATTCCAAAGTGAGACAAAGACTTCACTAAAAAAGAGAGTTACAGGCCAATATCCCTGATGAACATAGATGCAAAAATTCTCAGCAAAAATACTAGCAAACTGAGTCCAACAGATCATTAGAAGAATCACTCCCTACCATCAGGCGGGATTTATTCCTGGGTTAAAGGGGTGGTTCATTATCATGATCAATCAATATGATATACCACATTAATAAAAGAAAGGATAAGAATCTATGATCATTTCAATAGCTGCAGAAAAAGCATTTGGCAAAGTACAGCATACAATCTTGATAAAAAAAAAAAAAACCCTCAACAAAGTAACAATAGAAGGAACATACATCAACATCACAAAGTCCATAAATGAAAAACCCAAGCTAATATCATCCTTAATGGGGAAAAAACAGAGAGCTTTTCTTCTAAGGTCAGGAACACCCACTGTCACCACTGTTATTTAACATAGAAGTCCTAACCTCAGCAATCAAAAACAGAGACAAAGACAATAAGAAAACAAAAGAAAAAGAAATAAAAGGCATCTAAATCAGCAAGGAGTAAGTCAAACTTTCACTCTTTTCAGAAGACATGATCCTCTATGTAGAAAACCCAAAATATTCCACCAAAAATTGCTAGAACTGACACACAAATTCAGTAAGGTCACAGGATACAAAATCAACATACAATAATACAAGATACAAAAATACAATAATACAAGAAATCAATAATCAAGGTCACAGGATACAAAATCAACATACAGAAATCTGTTGAATTTCTATGCACCAATAATGAAGGAGCAGAAAGAGAAATCAAGGAATCAATCCCATTTACAATTGCACCAAAAACCGTAAGATACCTAGGAATAAGCCTAACTAAAGAGGTAAAAGATCTGTACTTTAGTAAACTATGGAACACTTATGAAAGAAACTGAAGAAGACACAAAGAAATGGAAAAACATTCCATCCTCCTGGATAGGAAGAACAAATATTGTTAAAATGTTTATGGCACCCAAAGTAATATACATATTTAATGCACTCCCTATCAAAATACCACTAGCATTTTTCACAGAGGTAGAACAAACAATCCTAAAATTTGTATGGAACCACAAACAACCCTGAATAGCCAAGGAAATCTTGAAAAAGAAAAGCAAAGCTGGAGACATCACAATTCCAGACTTCAAATTTAATGTCATGCTGGCTCGCCTTTGAACCATCTTTCTCAAATTAATTGTATATACAAGATAATACTCATGATGTAATATATAAATAAACCTCTTCTTACTAGTTACCTTTTAAAACAGAGTTATTTGAGGTCCATAGCTGACAAATGAGTTATATTTCCCTCTTTCTCATATGAAGAAGTCACAAAATGTACATCTAGTGGTTCTAACAGCCATAGTTTTTCAGAGTACAGAGCCAATAAGATATATCAATCTATAAGTGAAATATGTATATGTGAAGACATTTCTTATAAAATGTTGGCTCGTGTGAATATGAAGGCTGAGAAGTCCCATGATCTGCTATCTATAAGGTTTGAGACCCAGGAAATATGATGCTCTAGTTCTAAAGCACGAGAATAGAAGAGTTGATGAAAGGTATAAATTCCATCAACTGTAGTTTGCATGAAGGTTGACAACTGTATTTGAGATTGGCTCCCAAAAGGAATCCAAACTTTGGCCTCAATAAAATCATATATGGTTGATTAGCTCAGAGAAGATCACAGTAATTAAAGCAGTGAGCACATCAAAATTTATAGAGCAACTGAAGTTTGCATAAACCTGTTAGAAGTGTCACTTGTGGTAGAAACCTGTGGGTTTACAAGATGCCAAAAAATCCAGGTGAGTAATAGAAAACTGCTAGTGAACAATTTATATATTTAATTTTAATGATTATAATCTAGATAAGCAAAATAGCTGTGAGACTTAATTATTCACTTTAACAATGTTTTATTTCTCTCAACATATCTATAATAACTTATAGGTATTGGTGAACTAAAATGTTAAACAATTTAAACTGCACTTAGATATCACTTCATAACAGGGGCACCTGGATGGCTCAGCAGGTTGAGTGTCTGACTCTTGATTTTGGCTCAGGTCATGATTCCAGGGCTGTGTGATCAAGTCCCACATTGGGCTCCATGCTGAGCATGGAGCCTACCTAGGATTCTCTCTTTCTCCCCCTGCCCCTCACCTCTGCTCACGCACTCTCCCTTAAAAAAAATCATTTCAGGGACACCTGGGTGGCTCAATCAGTTAAGTGTCTGACTCTTGGTTTTGGCTCAGGTCATGATCTCACCATTCGTGTGTTTCAGCCAGACATCAGGCGCCTTACTGACAGTGCAGAGCCCACTTGAGATTCTCTCCTTCCTTCGCTGTATGTCCCTCCCTCAGTCTCTCTCTCTTTCTCAAATAAATAAATAATCTTAAAAAAATAATTTCATAACAATTCCTACATAAGAAATCTTCTGGTTACTCTGATTAAAACCTCCCTTATGTTTAATTGATCACACTTTCTGATAAAACTTTTAAAGTAAGTCACTTGCATATTACCTCTATCCTTTATCCAACTTCTGACAAGAATTTCATTGACTATTTATATACATGTAGGAGGAAATAGGCAGTAAGTGCTCCTTCATGCTCTTTATTGTATTTATAGCTTAATAAGTACCCACACATAAACTGAATTTGAGTATCTTCAGTTCGTTAGTGATTTGGGATTGCATGGAAGAAGTTCTTTCAAATAAATGTACATTTAAAAACTGCAATTATTGGCTTTGGTTACTTACATCACTTGTATTCCACTCCACTCTTTGGCTCAGTTTTATTCTGCTAAATAACTGGTGGCAAAAAAAAAATACTCTCAAGTAAAACCAGAAGGATTTCTAGAAAAAGTCAGTTCTAATCATTGTAATAACAAATGTAAAGGCACTTTTAAATATGAAAAGAACTTTCAGGCAGTGCTAGTGTATTTGTGAACAGCACAAAATTTGCGAAGTAAAATTTAAAATGAAAATCTTGCTTACACATATTCCATAGAAAATTAAACAAGGAAATTTGAATAAAACAAGTTTCCCCAAATTGACAACTTTATTATTATTTTTTAAGTTTATTTATTTATTTTGAGAGAGTGAGGTAGAGAGAGAGTCTCAAGCAGGCTCTGCACTGTCAGCATACAGTCCAATGTTGGGCTTGATCTCACGAACCATGAGATCATGACCTGAGCTGAAATCAAGAGTCAGACGTTTAACTGACAGCCATGTAGGAGCCTGAAAGTTGACAACTTTAAGTAAAACAAAGGTTAAGATAAATATGTATTCCCTAATTCTGAGCTTTTCCCTTTTGTCGTCCATTAACTTTATCTGATATATTCTGAATCCTTCTTTATCTTTCCCACACTTATTCATCAACATGTCTATTATTCTCTTTGTGCATCTTGTGATCTCCACCCACCCAAATTTCTCCTTCTACTGTCTTCTTCCTCTTTGTGATGACATCCTCTCTGCTTCTCTCTTCTGAACACTTTTATTAAATGATATATAGGAAACATATTTTGTATTTGTCTACCACAGCAGACAAACAATAACTGTCCTCCACATTCCTGGAGGGCTCAACTTTGTTTCCCGGTTCACTGTTGTGTAACTTGTTTCCCATTTACTTCTCATTATTCTCTGGCCTCCACTGCATCACATAACAGAAATGGCCCTCATTAAAGCCACTGAAAATCTCTTAGCTTCCATGCTCCATCACATCTGTTCACTCCTTGTCCTACTAGAGCGTTTATTTTAGTGACTGGTGCCATAACTTTCTTTGTCCTTCTTGAATATCTTCCTTTCCTTATGTTCGTGACACTCATCTGCCCTGTTTCCCTTCTCTTCTTCATCATTCTGCTCAGTATCATTTCCCAGTCTCTCTCCATCTTTCATTGCTGTCAGTCAGAACTATTAGCTTCAACAAGAAATGGTGTTTTTGAATGGATTTTCTCTAACATAGAAATGTGAGGGAGATTGAAGGAACCAGCTTGAAAAAAATAGATAGCAAAGAAGGAAGGAAGGCAATCTATGAACAGCCAAAATCATGTCCCAACACTGTATCCACGAGGGTTGTTTTCACACCGGCTGTATGGGAATGCCACTGTTCACACTGACAGGGTGGGTCATTGTTGTGGGTGCAGGATGCATTTGCTGGAATCTTCATTTTATTTTTTTTTTTGTTAAATTTTTTTAATGTTTATTTACTCTTGAGAGAGAGACAGAGCACAAGAGGGGGAGGGGCAGAGAGAAAGGAAGACATAGAATCTGAAGCAGGCTGCGGGCTGTGAGCTGTCAGCACAGAGGTGGACACAGAGTTCGAAGTCACGAACCACAAGATCATGACCTGGGATGAAGTCAGATACTTAACCAACTGAGCCACACAGGCACCTCTGGAACCTTCATTTTATAGCTTGGCTGCCTTAGCAACCCAAATTCTCTTTTGTCCTTGTCCCTTTTACTCCCGCACTCCAAATTTTAAACCAGTGTGGGGAAGTTAGATTTGCCAAACTTACATCAGGTGCCCTCACTCTAGTTGTTAGTGGCACAACTTTTGGCTCCTAGAGTGGGTGGTAGACTTTGCCTGTCACCAAGATTATGTGGGAGAAAAGAGGATTGGACTGGCTTCTGAAAATGGCACACAGCTTCGGTGCCACTTTACCATACTTTTGTCAGTTTAGTCTCTTGCCCTTCTCTTGACACTTGGTGTATTCTCTAATAGATAGATCATACGTAAGTGTGCCTCCACCTACTCCAATGATTTCCAAGTCATTATTTCCATTAAGCTCTTGTAACTCATACTACAAAGTATATATCACCTAGACGTCCACAAACTGGCCACTGCCTTCTAGTTCTTAATCAGTTTTGAGGAAAATCTACCCAGTTACCCAGGTACTTCTTTATTCCTCACTGAAGACCCCTTCAGCTCCAATATATCACAGAGGTAGTAACTGCCTCTACATCCTGAATTCTTTGGCATCCATGTCTTAATCTTCTTGTTAATTTCAATGTCAATTTGCTAGTGGACTAGCCAAGTCACATGTATGTAGATCACCATGGAGCAAGTTCAAAATACAGATTATTAGCTTTAGTTCTTGACACACTAAATTAATTTCTACAGTAAAGTTTCAAATCTATATTTTACACAAAAGTTTCCCCAGACATTTCTGATGTGTACTCTGATTTGAGAACAGCTAGACAGTAGTAACTTCTTGTTGCCTGGTATTCCTGAGCCCAGTTTCTACTCCCTTCAGCCTATTTTTTATACTACCATATATTCACTTTAAAAGAGAGTCTTAGAGTGCTATTCCTTCCTCTTGTTTTCAGGGCATGTTTATCCCCTGATAAATAATATTCAAGATCTTTCATAAGCTATTTAATTAACTTTACTAACCTGGCCCTTCAAGCTTCTTTCCCTTTCAAGACATTCAAGACACAGAATTTCTGTTTCATAATGAATCCTGTACCATAAATTTAGCACATATGTATAATGTCTTCCATTTTCCAAAATCTGTTTATTGCTGCATTTTAATATTTAAATAATTGTACTATTTTCCTTAGCTCCAAAATAGATTCCACTAAATACGTAATAAAATTAAGAGGGGATTCTGATGTGCACAACTGTATCTCAAATCTCCTCCCCATATTTTCACATATAAATTCTTATTGACATTTAAAAAACTTACTCCATTTCATTTCAGGCAATACCCAGTGAGGACATGGGAAAGGAAAATGCAACATTGCTGACAGAGTTAATTCTCCGGACTCACATATGAACCACAGTGGCAAATCCCCCTATTCCTGGTGTTCTTGGTTATCTATCTTCTCACCATTGTGGGGAACCTTGGTCTGATTGCTCTCATATGGAATGACCCTCAGCTTCACATCCCCATGTACTTTTTCCTTGGAAGTTTGGCATTTGTGGATGCTTAGATATTATCCACAGTGACCCCCAAGATGCTGGTCAACTTCTTTGCCAAGAGCAAAATGATATCTCTTTCTGAATGCATGATACAGTTTTTTCCCTTGGCAATCAGTATAACCACAGAATGTTTTCTGCTGGCAACAATGGTTTATGATCGCTATGTGGCCATATGCAAACCATTACTTTACCCAGTGATTATGTCCAATACACTATGCATCCGGCTGTTAGTTTTGTCATTTTCAGGTGGCCTTCTTCATGCCATAATTCACAATGCTTTGTTATTCAGATTAACCTTCTGTGATTCCATCATAGTACATCACTTTTACTGTGACATTATGCCATTGTTTAAGATTTCTTGTACTGACCCTTCTATTAATTTTCTGATGGTATTCATTTTTGCTGGGTCAATATAGATGTTCACCATTCTGATAGTTCTTGTCTCCTATACACTAGTACTCTTTACAATCTTAAAAAAGAAGTCACTACAAGGCATAAGAAAAGCGTTCTCCACCTGTGGATCCCATCTCTTATCTGTCTCTTTGTACCATGGCTCTCTTGTCTTAATGTATGTGCACCCTGTATGTGCACAATCAGATGATCAGGGTATGATGGACTCTGTATTTTATACTATCATAATTCCTTTCTTAAATCCAATTATCTATAGCTTGAGAAATAAGAAAGTCATAGATTCACTGAGAAAAATGTTAAAGAGAAATACTTAGAAGTCATAATAATATCTACTCTCCTTTCATTAAAATGACACAAAATTACAGATTAGATGTTATTAAGTGTTGATTAGCTATCAAAGTCTTTTGTAGGTATAATTGCATTAGCATTTTAATGACTAAGGTAGGCATACAATTCGCTTTCTTAAATATGTATGTCTATTATTCAAAAATAGAAAGAATTCTAACCAAGTGTTCATGTCATACTAAACTAAAGAGGAAAACAAATTATTTTACACGTTTTTATATTTTCAATGTGGCTTCATAAATTCATTAAGCCCTGTAATAATTTAACACTTCTGAAAGGAATTTGAATATCATGTCTTTGACAGCCATTACAGTCATGCAGACGGAAGACTCATATCACATTTAATCCACAGTAGAGTCACAGTTGCGTATGAGTGAACAAAGCCCAAAACGTATGAGTCATCCCATTTCAGGACACCCATGCCCTTCCTCCCTCACCAGTGATTCTATACACAGTCTACTGATACCACTGAGGTTCTCACGCTAAAACTACTCATATCTGTCATTTGCTACAGTCTTGTTTCTTTTCTCACATCCTGTTGATATTCTCTTACTTCCAAAACATTGCTGTCAGAGTATTCTTTATACACAGAAGTCTGATTAAATAATATCCTTCTTCAATAACTTCTAATGGATTGCCATTGCTACCAGATTATGTGTATATATGGCGAGCATGACTAGAACTTTCTATACACAGATGGACAGAGGGAAAGATGGCAGTGTAAGAGGATGCTGGGCCACCTTGTTCTGCTGATCTCTTAGATTCCACCCACGTCTGCCTAAATAACCCAGAAAACTGCCAGAAGACTAGCAGAAAGGACTCTCCAGAGCCAAGCGTAGACAAGAGGCCCATGGAAGAGGGTAGGAAGGGCGGAGAGGAGGTGCACACTACACGGACTGGCGGGAGAGAACCAGGGTGGTGGAGGGGCAGCCTGCTTGGCAAGGCAGAGCCCCCAAGTCTGGCTTGCAAAAGCAGAGGGGCCGGACTGTGTGAGTTCTGACAGCCAGCAGGACTTAATATCTGGAATATTAAAAGTCAACAGCCCTGCTCTCAGAGAGAGGGGAGGGTGAGAGGACACCGGGAGGGAGAGTTGCTGAGCCCCAGAAGACAGAGCTCAGCTCAGCAGGGAAACAAAGGCCCTGGAAAGTACTATTCTCCCCCAGCCGAAATTCTAAAGGGAACCAGTTCTCCATCACCAAACTTGCTTGCACCGCAAAAAGGCCCAGTGTTGTGTTTCTGTGGATCCATCCCTCTGATGGGCCTGCCTCCCTCCTGGTGCTGCAGGGCCCCTCTCCCAGGGGACCACCAACTGCAAAATGAGCTAAGCCTGCCCCTCCTGCCCCTGTGCAACTTGTGGATCCACCCCGGCTAATACACCCTTGGCAAGAGCCCATCGAAGCAGCACCACAAGCCTGGCAGTGTGCAAGTAGCCCAGCCAGGGGCCACCCCACTCCAGAGTGAGTACTGCCCCTGGAAGAGGGGAAGATAAGGTACACACCAGTCTGACTGTGGCCCCAGCAGTGGGCTGGGGACAGACATTGGGTCTGACTGCAGCCCCACCCACCAACACAAGTTACTCCGGACAGCACAGGGGAAGTGCCCTGCAGTTTGGAGCCACTGAAGGGACTACCCAAAATGACGAAACGGAAGAACTCTCCTCAAAAAAAACTCCAGGAAGTAGAAATAGTTAACGAATTGATCAAAAACGATTTAAGCAATATAACGGAACAAGAATTTAGAATAATAGTCATAAAATTAATCGCTGGGCTTGAAAAAAGCATAGAGGACAGCAGAGAATCTATTGCTACAGAGATCAAGAGACTAAGAAATAGTCATAAGGAGCTAAAAAATGCTATAAATGAGGTGCAAAATAAAATGGAGGTGGCCATAGCACAGATTGAAGAGGCAGAAGAGAGAAGAGGTAAAGTAGAAGATAAAGTTATGGAAAAAGAGGAAGCTGAAAAAAGAGAGATAAAAAAATCCAGGGGTATGAGGGGAGAATTAGAGAACTAAGTGATGCAATCAAACAGAACAATATCCATATCATAGGAATTCCAGAAGAGGAAGAGAGAGAGAAAGTGACTGAAGGTGTCCTTGAACAAATCATAGCTGAGAACTTCCCTGATCTGGGGAAGGAAAAAGGCATTGAAATCCAAGAGGCACAGAGAACTCCCTTCAGACATAACTTGAATCGATCTTCTGCATGACATATCATAGTGAAATGAGCAAAATACAAGGATAAAGAGAAAATTCTGAAAGCAGCTAGGGATAAACAGGCTCTAACTTACAAAGGGAGACCAATAAGACCAATGGCAGACCTATCTACTGAAACTTGGCAGGCCAGAAAGGAATGGCAGGAAATCTTCAATGTGATGAACAGAAAAAAATATGCAGCAAAGAATCCTTTATCCAGAAAGTCTGTTATTCAGAACAGGAGAGATAAAGGTTTTCCCAAACAAACAAAAACTGAAGGAATTCATCACCACTAAACCAGCCCTACAAGAGAGCCTAAGGGGGATCCTGTGAGTGAAATGTTGCAAGGACCACAGTCTCAGAGACATCACTACAAGCATGAAACCTACAGACATCACAATGAATCTCAACTCATATCTTTCAATAATAACACTGAATGTAAATAGACTAAATGCTCCAACCAGAAGACATAGGGTATCAGAATGGACAAAAACACAAGACCCATCTATTTGCTGTCTATAAGGGACTCATTTTAGACCTGAGGACACGTTCAGATTGAAAGTCAGGGGATGGAGAACTATCTATCATGCTACTGGAAGTCAAAAGAAAGGTGGAGTAGCCATACTTATATCAGACAAACTAGACTTTATATCAAAGGCTGTAACAAGAGATGAGGATGGGCATTATATAATAATTACAGGGTCAATCCATCAGGAAGAGCTAACAATTATAAATGTCTATGCACTGAATACGGAAGCCCCCAAATACATAAAGCAATTAGTCACAAACATAAGCAACCTTATTGAGAAGAATGTGGTCATTGCAGGGGACTTTAATACTCCACTTACAGAAATGCACAGATCATCTAGACACATTATCAATAAAGAAACAAGAGCCCTGAATGATACATTGGATCAGATGGACTTGACAGATATATTTAGAACTCCACATCCCAAAGCCACAGAATATACTTTTTTCTCGAGTGCACATGGAACATTCTCCAAGATAGATCACATACTGGGTCACAAAACAGCCCTTCATAAGTATACAAGAACTGAGATCATACCATGCATACTTTCAGACCACATTGATAGGAAACTTGAAATCAACCACAGAGAAAAGTCTGGAAAACCTCCAAAAGCATGGAGGTTAAAGAACACCCTACTAAGGAATGAATGGGTCAACTAGGCAATTAGAGAAGAAATTAAAAAATATATGGAAACAAATGAAAATGAAAATACAATCCAAATGCTTTGGGATGCAGTGAAGGCAGTCCTGAGAGGAAAATTCATTGCAATCCAGACCTCTCTCAAGAAACAAGAAAGATCCCAAATACAAAATCTAATAGCATACCTAAAGGAACTAGAAGCAGAACAGCAAAGACACCCCAAACCCAGCAGAAGAAGAGAAATAATAAATATCAGAGCAGAAATAAACAATATAGAATCTAAAAAAAAAAACTGTAGAGCATATCAATGAAACCAAGAGTTGGTTTTTTGAAAAAATAAACAAAATTGATAAACCTCTAGCCATGCTTCTCAAAAAGAAAAGGGAGATGACCCAAATAGATAAAATCATGAGTGAAAATGAAATTATTACAACCAATCCCTCAGACATACAAACAATTATCAGGAAATACTATAAAAAATTATTGCCAACAAATTGGGCAACCTGAAGAAATGGACAAATTCCTAAGCGCCCACACACTTCCAAAACTGAAACAGAAAGAAATAGAAAACTTGAACAGACCCATAACCAGTGAAGAAATTGAATCACTTATCAAAAATCTCCTAACAAATAAGAGTCCAGGACCAGATGGCTTCCCTGGGGAATTCTACCAGACATTTACAGCAGAGATAATACCTAGCCTTCTCAAGCTGTTCCAAAAAAATAGAAAGGGAAGGAAAACTTCCAGACTCATTCTATGAAACCAGCATTACTTTGATTCCTAAACCAGACAGAGACCCAGCAAAAAAAAAAAAAGAGAGAGAGAGAGAGAGAGAGAGAGAGAACTACAGGCCAATATCCCTGATGAATATGGATGCAAAAATTCTCAATAAGAGACTAGCAAAGTGAATTCAACAGCATATAAAAAGTATTATTCACCATAATCCAGTGGGATTCATTCCTGGGATGCAGGGTTGGTTCTACATTCACAAATCAATGTGATACATCACATTAATAAAATAAAACAAAAGAACCATATGATCCTGTCAATCAATGAAGAAAAATCATTTGACAAAATTCAACATCCTTCCTTAATAAAAACCCTCAAGGAAGTCGCGATAGAAGGAACATACTTAAACATCATAAAAGCCATTTATGAAAAGCCCACAGCTGATATCATCCTCAATGGGGAAAAACTGAGAGCTTTCCCCCTGAGATCAGGAACATGACAGGGATGTCCACTCTCACTGCTGTTGTTTAACATAGTCTTCGAAATTCTAGCATCAGCAATCAGACAACAAAAGGAAATCAAAGGCATCAAAATTGGCAAAGATGAAGTTAAGCTTTCACTTTTTACAGATGACATGATATTATACATGGAAAATCTGACAGACCCCACCAAAGAGTCTAGAACTGATACATGAATTCTACTAGAATTCTACTAGAACTGATACATGAATTCAGCAAAGTCGTGGGATACAAAATCAATGTACAGAAATCAGTTGCATTCTTGTACACTAATAGTGAAGCAACAAAAAGACAAGAAACTGATAACATTCACAATTGCACCAAGAAGCATAAAATACCTAGGAATAAATCTAATCAAAGATGTACAAGATCTGTATGCTGAAAACTATAGAAAGCTTATGAAGGAAACTGAAGAAGATAAAAAGAAATGGAAAAACATTCCATGCTCATTGATTGGAAGAATAAATATTGTTAAAATGTTAATACTACCCAAAGCTATCTACACATTCAATGCAATTCCAATCAAAATTGCACCAGCATTCTTCTTGAAGCTAGAATAAGCAATCCTAAAATTTGTATGGAACCACAAAAGATCTCTAATAGCCAAAGTAATATTGAAGAAGAAGACCAAAGTGGGAGGCATCATAATCCCAGACTTTAGCCTCTACTACAAAGCTTTAATCAGTAAGACAGCATGGTATTGGCACAAAACAGATGCATAGACCAATGGAATAGAATTGAGACTCCAGAACTGGACCCACAAAACTATGACTAACTAATCTTTGACAAAGCAGGAAAGAGTATCCAATGGAAAAAAGACAGTCTCTTTAACAAATGGTGCTGGGAGAACTGGACAGCAACATGCAGAAGAATGAAACTAGACCACTTTCTCACACCATTCACAAAAATAAACTCAAAATGGATAAAGGACCTGAATGTGAGACAGGAAACCATCAAAACCCTAGAGGAGAAAGCAGGAAAAAACTCTCTGACCTCAGCCGCAGCAATTTCTTACTTGACACATCTCCAAAGGCAAGGGAATTAAAAGCAAAGTTTAACTATTGGGACCTCATGAAGATAAAAAGCTTCTGCACTGCAAAGGAAACAATCAACAAAACAGGCAACCCATGGAATGGGAAAAGATATTTGCAAATGACATATCGGACAAAGGGCTAGTATTCAAAATCTATAAAGAATTCACCAAACTCCACACCCGAAAAACAAATAATCCAGCGAAGAAATGGACAGAAAACATGAATAGACACTTCTCTAAAGAAGACATCCAGATGGCCAACAGGCACATGAAAATATGCTCAATGTCACTCCTCATCAGGGAAATACAAATCAAAACCACACTCAGATATCACCTCATGCCAGTCACTGTAGCTAAAATGAACAAATCAGGAGACTATAGATGCTGGAGAGGATGTGGAGAAACGGGAACCCTCTTGCACTGTTGGTGGGAATCCAAACTGGTGCAGCCACTCTGGAAAACAGTGTGGAGGTTCCTCAAAAAATTAAAAATAGACCTATCCTATGACCCAGCAATAGCACTGCTAGGAATTTACCCAAGGGATACAGGAATGCTGATGCATAAGGGCACTTTTACCCCAATGTTTACAGCCGCACTTTCAACAATAGCCAAATTATGGAAAGAGCCTGAATGTCCATCAACTGATGAATGAATAAAGAAATTGTGGTTTATATACACAATGGAATACTACGTGGCAATGAGAAAGAATGAAATACGGCCTTTTGTAGTAACGTGGATGGAACTGGAGAGTGTTATGCTAAGTGAAATAAGTCATACAGAGAAAGACAGATACCGTATATTTTCACTCTTATGTGGATTCTGAGAAACTTAACAGAAGACCATGGGGGAGGGGAAGGGAAAAAAAACAAGGTTAGAGAGGGAGGGAGCCAAAAGATAAGAGACTCTTAAAAACTGAGAACAAACTGAGGGTTGATGGGGGGTGGGAGGGAGGGGAGGGTGGGTGATGGGTATTGAGGAGGGCACCTGTTGGGATAAGCATTGGGTGTTGTATGGAAACCAATTTGAAAATAAATTTCATATTAAAAAATAAATAAACATTAAATAAATAAATACACAATATGAATTTCAAAAGAAGCGAACTCTCTATACACATATCCATGTTTATTTCTTCTTATATGTATATATTACATGATATATAAACACATGTAAATCTATCTTTATTGTTCAGATTACATATTTGCTATGTGTTGATCAGCATTCAACAATTTTAGCAGTTATATATGACCTAACATTAATGACCTCAGGTGGGAATAAAAATAAACATCTTAAATGTGTGTGTGTGTGTATGTTTATGTGTGTGTGTGTGTGTGTGTGTGTGTGTGTGTGTGTGTGTATCCCTGCAGTATCTCACCATGGCATTAAGGTCCATCCCAAGAAAATCTTGATTTATCTCTGCATTCTCTTCCTGCACAATTCTAATAGACTCAGTGTTATCACCAAAATGAGTTACTGAAAGCCTGTGAACACCTTCTCAGGTACACGGTTTTGTTTATATGGTCTCTCCACAAAGAATGCTTCCCCAAGTGCACCCATCTTCATTACAATTGAAATGGTGCCCTCTCTTCAAAGATTTTTATGATGTATTTCCTAATTACCTTGAAAAGGGTAGAAATGCTCACTCATTTGAAACACTGTATTTTATTTATTTTGGGGGTCACAAATGGCCTTTATTAGTACTTATTTTGACCCATAAATTTTTTTAGATCATAATTCAATAGTCCTAGTACTCTTCCAATCTTTTGCAGTGTTAGCACAGTGGCTTACCCACATGAGGTCCTAAATAAGTACTTAGGAAATATATATACATTTGAAATGAATCTGTCAGCACAAACACTTCAAATGAAGTGAGAGTGCATCACTCATTTTCAATCCTGTAATGAGCCCCAAGAGATTGCTGGGTCTGGGGTGTCTGCTGCAGGCCAGCTCACCTTCCTGTTTCTTTCAAGACAATCACAAGTATCATACACCTAAAGCAAATTATTCTTATATGGCACAATACCAGAAAAAAGCCCTTTAATTAGATGTTTGTTTAAAGATACAAAACACATAAGTATTTAAAACAAATATTACTATGTATTTCTGGAGGTGCAGGTCACAAGATTAGACCAAGTCATCTGTCCTCTATTTTCCCCCCTTAGGGATACCCTCAAGGGCCAGGAAAGGGACTGAATACATTAGAGTCTAGACACTTACTGATTTTCTCTGAAAATCCATGTTATTGCATAGGTCTGTAGAATGTTAATTTTTTTTTTACTTTTTATTTAAATTTTAGTTAACATAGAGTGCAATATTGGTTTCAGGAGTAGAATTCAGTGATTCATCATTTACATGCAACACCCACCGCTCATCACAAAAAGTGTCCTCTTTAATACTCATCACCCATCTAGCCCATTCACCCCCCCACCATCCTCCATAAACCCTCAGTTTGTTCTCTATCATTAAGTCTCTTGTTTGTTTACCTCTCTTCTCTTTTACACCCTTTCCATATGTTCATCTGTTTTGTTCATTAAAATCCACATATGAGTGAAGTCATATGGTATTTGTCTTTCTGTCATTGGCTTACTTCCTTTAGCATAATACATTCTAGCTCATACACATCATTGCAAATGGCAAGATTTCATTCTACTTGATGGCCAAGTAATATTCCATTGTGTGTGTAAGTGTGTGTGTGTGTGTGTGTGTGTGTGTGTGTATATATATATATATATATATATATATATATACTTCTTTATCCATTCATCAGTTAATGGACATTTGGACTCTCCATAGTTTGGTTATTGTTGATAATGCTGCACATCATGGTGCATGTACCCTTTTGAACCTGTATTTTTGTATCCTTTGGGTAAATACCTACTAGTACAATTCCTGAGTCATCGGATACTTCTATTTTTAACGTTTTGAGGAGTCTCCATACTGTTCTCCAGACTGGCTGCACCACTTTGCATTCCCATCAACATTGCAAGAGAGTCCCCCTTTCTCTGCATCCTCACCAACACCTGTTGTTTTTTGCATTGTTAATTTTAACCATTCTGACAGATGTGAGGTGGTATCTCATTATGGTTTTGGTTTGTATTTCCCTAATGATAAGTGATGTTCAGGATCTTTTCATGTGTCTCTTAGCCATCTGGATGTCTTCAGGGAAAAAATGACTATTCATGTCTTCCATCCATTTTTTAATTTGGTCATTTGTTTTTGGGGTGTTGAGTTTGATAAGTTCTTTACAGATTTTGGATACTAACCCTTTATCAGATAAGTTATTTGGAAATATCTTTTCCCATTCCATACCCTGTCTTTTAGTTTTGTTAATTGTTTCTTTTGCTCTGCTAAAGGTTTTTATCTTAGTCCCAATAGTTCATTTATGCTTTTGTTTCCCTTGCCTTCAGCAACGAGTCTAGTAAGTTGCTATAGACAAAGTCAAAGGGGTTGCTGCCTATGTCCTCCTCTAGGATTTGGTGGTTTCCTGTTTCACAGTTAGGTCTTTCTTCCATTTGGAATTTATTTTTGTGTATGGTGTAAGAAAATGGTCCAGTTTCATACTTCTGCATGTTGCTGTCCAGTTTTCCCAACAGCATTTGTTTAAGAGACTGTCTTTTGTCCATTGGCTATTCTTTCCTATTTTGTCAAAGATTAGTTCACTATATAGTAGTGGGTCCATTTCTAGGTTTTGTTTTCTGTTCCATTGATCTATCTGTTTCTGTGTCAGTGCCATATTGTCATGATGACGATAGCTTTGTAATATAGCTTGAAATCTGGAATCATGATGCCTCCAATTCTGTTGTTCTTTTTCAGAATTGCTTTGGCTATGTGGGGTCTTTTGTGGTTTCATACAAATTTTTGGATTGTTTTTTCTAGTTCTGTGAAAAATGCTGGTGGTATTTTGATAAGGAATGCATTATATGTGTAGATGCTTTGGATAGTATAGACATATTAACAATATTTGTTCTTCCAATCCATGAGTATGGAATGTTTTTCGACTTCTTTGTGTCCTCTTCAATTCCTTTCATAAGTTTTCTATAGTTTTCAGAGTATATATCTTTTATCGCTTTAGTTTTATTCCTAGGGGTTTTACTATTTTTGGTACAATCGCCAAATGGGACTGATTCTTTGATTCTTTTTCTGCCGCTTCATTACTGGTGTATAGAAATACAACAGATTTCTGCATGTTTATTTTACATTCTGTGACTTTGATGAATTCATGTAATAGTTCTAGAAATTGTTTGGTGGAGTCTTCTGGATTTTTTATATAGAATATCATGTCATTTGCAAACAGTGAAAGTCTGAATTCTTCCTTGCTGATTTGGATGTTTTTTCTTTCTTTTTGTTCTCTGATAGCTGAAGCTAGGACTTCCAATACTATGTTAAATAGTAATGGTGAGAGTGGACATCCTTGCCTTTTTCCTGACCGTAATGGGAAAGGCTCTCAGTTTTTCCCCATTGAGGATATTAGCTGTGGATCTTTCTTAAATGACCTTTGCGATGCTGAGGTATGTTCCCTCTAAACCTACTTTGTTGAGGGCTTTTATTAAGGATTGATGCTGTATTTTGCCAAATACTTTTTCAGCATCTATTGAGAGAATCGTCCACTGCTCCTTCCACCCTGACTCCCTTATGACACCGGTGTTCCTGGCTCCAGCATCTCTCCCTCCCTCCCTCCATCTCTCTCTCCCCCCATCCAGACCTTCACCCAGATCTGGTCCCTCCCATCTCGCCAGGGTACAGGGAAGGAGAGATAGTTGACTTGGGTGATCAGAACACCCACAGTGCTTCTTCCTTTAGCTGCAGTAAGGTTGTTTTTCAGATCCTTTTATTTCGTCCTCTAATTTGTGAACTCACCAAGTAAACAGCTCATGGTGAAACTCGATGTTCTAGTCGATGGCTGTTTGGCCCAGGTGTTGTATCACTGAATCAGGCTCATTAAATCAGTTTTTTTGCCTCCACTCTACAAAGTCAGGCTAAGACAGTTCATCACCTCCAACAGCCAGCTTTGGTCCTCCCCGAATGGGTGGTATAGATTGCTCACCTGATGTTGCATGGAAGAAGCCGAACACACAGGATTATCTGCCAAATGATTCCACATGGGACATAGAGTCCCAAAGCAGGCAAAATGAACCTATGATGCCAGAAATCAGGAAAGGGTTTTTCCTCTTTATTAATAAAGAATTAATAAATTCTTTTATTAACAAATCACATAAAACAATTTCTGAAACACCTGGTTTGTTTCTCTCTCTCGTGCTCTGGAAGTGGGTTTCCCAGGGCCAGCCCCAGGGAGAGAGTGTCCTGGCCCTAATATGCTGTCCTCCTATGAGCACCCTCCACTTTCCAGTCTTCATGCCTTCGCTCATGTCGTGTTCTCCATTTTCTCATGTGAACAAAGGAATTCTATCTTCCTGTTGATTTTTGTATCCTAAAAGTCTTTAATTCAGACACAAAGCACGGGCCAGAGTACGGGGCGCAAAGACCGTCATGCACGTGCACTTCGTGCAGGGCACGGCGAGAAATCTGCAGAGACATCATAATTAAATTGCTCAAATCCACTGAAAAAGATTAAATCTCCAAAGCAGCCAGAGGAAAAAGACATGGTCCATACCCTCGTCTGCTGTCTCAGCTTCAACTCCTCTCAGCAGAATCCGTTCTCCATCTGGGAAACCTCGCACGGGTCCCAGAATTGTCCGAGGACCGAGCTGCGGCGTGATACCCCAACAGTATTTACTTCACTGTACCAGTCAGGGTCCCAGCAGGAGACAGAAATGACACACAGTATCTGAACAGAAAGAATTAACACTTGCCACACATTATCTCATTTTATTGTCTTCCCCACAGCCCTGTGAGGAAGGAGTTATTTCCCATTTCACAAGGCTCCGAGCACCTAGGGATAACATGTGAGGAAAGCCTGCCCCAGAGCAAAGCCAACAGAAAGAAAAGCAGTGTTAAGATGAAGAGAAAGCCCTTGAATTCCTTGTCTGGCTGACATGCCAGGTTGGTTCCTTTAATCTTTCTGAGAAATTATTGTTTCCACACGATACAAACTACACCAGATCGCTGAAAAACTGGGGAAGACTTTCTCTATCTTTAGAGTTTTTGGAGCCTCCTTCTCTCATGAGATCAGAGATTGTAACCTCTAAGACTTTCTCTCAGAGCTGAAAGTGTACATGCCCCACTCTTCTAGGAACCTCAAAGAAGAGCAATCAATCATCCCTCTTGTGTCCTTGGTTTTCATCAGAACCCTGTGTTCACTCTGCCTGTGTCTGAGCTTTTTTTCTCATGCACTTGACTGAGCTTCAAAACTCCAAATTTAAGGGACTCCTGAAGTGCAGACCTGTGCTATTCCTCTTGAGTAGAGTCTCACCACACTTTTACCATTTCCCAGCCTGTGCAAAGTAATTGGTCACACAACCCCACAGCAGTTGGAAGTTTACAGTGCAACAGAGAAGAATGCCAGCACCCCAGCTTGCTTCCTCAGTAGGAGTTCCTGTTCCTATGCCTGGGAACAGTGTAGCATGTTGGCGCCATCCATTCTTCTTGTGACCTAGGGGATCCTCAGACCATGCTGTCAGTCCTGGGACTCCACCCTACTTTGCCACCTAAGCATGTTTAAGCCAGGCACATCCCCCTTCTAAAAATTCAGATTTTGTACTCTGCTGTTTATACTACTTTGCAGTAGCCCTCAATAAGCAGCCTCCCTCCCTGCGGCTGTATCCATAGTCCTATCTCTCTCAAGTCAACTCTCTGAACTTCCAAAAGTGGTCACTTTTCTAATTCTAGACTTACAATTTTTGTTCTCTCAGATCTACAATTGATTTCTTGGGTGTTCAGAATGATTTGATACCTATCTAACTGTGTTCAAGGGAGGAGACAAGCTTAGGATCCACCTTATCCTCTGTCAAATAACTCCTCTGTAGTTTGTTATTTTTTGCTGCTTTATAATATTCTCATCATTCTGATATTTCTATAAATTATATAAGTTTTTGCTTACTCATACAATGTTACAATTCAAAGACTGGTATATTGGTAATATCAACAACTGGTGTGTGTTTCTTCCGTAATCATAAGGATTTGTTTCCATTCCGGAGCTTTTCTTTGAATGAAAAGGTTGGCATCAATCCGTGAGTATATGAGTGTGGAATATATACTGTCTGGTCCTACTTTAGGTTGGGTATGTGCAGACAAGTTTGGGGGTCTCAGAAACAGACTTCCTGTGCAGCCTTCTCTTATACATGTTTCATCTACCCAGACCCCTGCTCTGATGTGTCTTTCATTAAACTTCCAACTACTTTATCCCCTCCAGAAATTCCCTAAAATCTCCTGTTCCCATTCTGAAACCATTATGTGTTCCCATTCTCATTTCTGTTACACACTTTTTTTATTTTTGTACATCGTTTTTCTCATTTCGGTGTCATGTTGGGAAAGACCTAAAATACACATCTCTGCAAAGCTCACATTTTAGACCAGATGTTCTGCAAAGTTTTAAAAAGTAAACTATGAAGTTACATTATGTATTATTTAATGAATATTTATAGGTAAAAGATGATAGCACAATATTAAGTTCATCCAGTTGTCTGGACCACTCCTGAATATGGATTAAACTACACTTCGAAAATAATAAAATAATAATAATAATAATAATAATAATATAATAATATAATGATTAATATAATATAATATAATATAATATGATATAATAATATAAATACCCTTTATTAGGAACATATTAATTTTCTTACTTAGAGATTTAAAGAATTCATAGATTCTCACTCTTCTATGTGTTTATAAATTTTTTCTCATCATTTTATAATACCTAGCTAATAAAGTCACTGACAATATTATCCTAGACTGTGCTCAAAGAATCAATGTTTACTTAGGTAAAAACAAACACCAATCAAATCTAGAACAGTATTTCTCAATCTGAGTTGTGGACTAGTTAGGGTAGAATCTTGGTAAGAAATATATTATGTATGTGTGAACAACGCTCTAGTCTAGACTTTCTTTTTATTGTTTCTCTGTCAAAATAGTGTTTGCAGTCTTTAGTGGCTTCAGAATAAGTTGAGGGCTTATGGGAACAAAGTTTGATGGGTTCCATTAATAGAGTTTCTTCTTCAGGAAGTTTATGCTGTTGAGTTGGGACCACACTAGATAAGCATTCTTTCAAATAATTAAGTGAAGTAAATTTTTAAAAATAAAGATGTTGGAGCTGGAAAATAGAGACACATCCTCTGTTCCTTACTTAAACGGCACTTTGCAAACTTGTACAGATTTCCATTCTCAGTTTTGTACCTTCCTCCCATATTTAGGCAGCTGGATACAGGTTTCAATGGGGCATTTGTTCCAAAGGATGAAGTATTGTGGATAACTTTATAACTTTTTCTTGAAAACATAATTGACAGTGATGACAGGCAATTAAAAGCCCATTGCCTCATGTTAATGAGGTTAATTCCAGGGATACTGGTTTAATAGAGAATGTAATTGTCAAGCTGGTTAAGTTTTGAACCATCCTTCTCAATGACATTTTATATACAAAATAATAGTCATTATATAATAATGCAATATCTCTTCTGAGAAGGTACCTTCTAAGTCAGACTTATTTGAGGACAACGGTTAACAGTTGCATCATATTTACCTCTATTTTGCAAAATAAAGAAAAAAGTTCATGAAATGTATAGTTATTATTGGTATTACTCAGGGTTGTCCAGAGTACAGAACCAATAAGGTACGTATATCTTATCTATATCTGAAGACTTTATTATAAGATAGTGGATCACATGAATATGAAACCTGAGAAGTCCCATGATTTTCTGTCTGCAAGGCTGAGAGCCAGGAAAGACAATGCTCTAGTTCTAAAATGTGAGAATAGGAGAACCTATGGATAATATAGATTCCATCAAGTCTGAAGTACTGAGAACGGAGGTAAATATCACAGATCAACCAGTTGGGCAGAGTGAATTCAACTTTCCTCTGCCTTTTTGTTCCATTCAGCCCCACGATGGATTACATGATGCCCACCAGCATCAGGGAGTGCCATCAACTTTACTCAGTCCACTGATGTGATACCAATCTCTTCTGGACACACCCTCATGCATACAACTAGAAATAATATTTAATCAGTTATCTAGACATCCTGTGGACTGGTCATATTGGCACATACAACAAACTGTGTCACAAGTCCACCCACTATCAACCTGGCACCCACACACAATTTCTTAAACCATACTTAAACTCCAAGTAAGGACAATAGCAAAGTCATAATTCCACCTAACATAATGTAACTATGCTGTGCAAAACTGAAAATGCACTAACCCCTTCTCCAGAAAATGAGTTAAAATCCTTGAGTGATGCTTACTCTTTTCTTTGATATCTGGTAACTTAAACACTATGATGTCAAATTAACAATAATTAATTACCATGATATAAATTCAATACATTTTATTTTACAGGATAAGAGAATATGAGTGAAAAGAAAGCAAAAATGTTTGTTATATATACATGTACACAGATATAAATAGACAAAGATGTTGGTATGTAAACATGCACAGACACACATACACAAATATATTCTGAGAAGTAAATATTTACGGCAATTACACTTCTCATTTCTGTAACTAGTCATGTGGTCATAGCTGGTGTTCACAATTATCTCTTCCACTATCCATTCCACAATCCCTTATTCTATAGCAAACAACTCATTGATTAAACTTCTTTATCTTTACTCCTTAAGTGTCTGGCTATTAGAAATGCCACCTGGATTGGTTTGTTGGAGTTTTCCATTGGCCTTAATTACAGGGAATGGCACTACTAAAGAACAACCTCCTTGTCCTCATCTTCACTGTGGAAAAGTAGTCCAATTTCTCAGTGGTCTCACCAGCCAGCAGAGTAACTCCCTTCTTTACATGATGATTCAGAAGAAGGGGGAACACAAAGTGGCCCAGTGCCAGTCTTAACTTCTTGCTGAACAGAATCATTGTTGTCTGTGTTAGTGGAAGCATTCCTTCCTCTGGCTCTAAGACCTTTATGTTAGCAGAGCATAAAGGCATAAGAAGACTTGCAAAAATTATGCTAGTGTGTTGTTAGTGGTAATAGCGAGTGGTACCATTCCAATTTTCACTATGTGATTCCTGGACTCATGAATTTTAGCTATGGGACTGTACTATGTATTTGACATTGATTCAGAAAATATACAGGCTTCTGGAGAGTCTTGCCGAACTATGCATGTAATGCCTCCTAGGTGGTGCAGTAACTGACTTTCAAAAGATGATTCCATCATTCTAGCAAGCTACCTGTATCAGAATGGTGAGGAAAATAGTAAATAGTAAGATGAGGTAATTTATTATCAGGGGGACATTGCCACACTGCATTTGCTATGAAGTCAGTTGCTTAATTAGAAGCAATGGGCATGGAATATCACGACAGTCGATAAGGAATTCTGTAAGTCCACAGATAAGGCTTTGATAGAACCATTTTACTCAGCACTGCAAACCTATTTTTTTTTGTTTCTTCAATTTTCTACCTCTGAGATCATCTAGACCCTCCAATGATGGAAAGCCATGTCCAGAGGCATCACATTTTCAGACATGAAGACTGTTGGCCTCACTTCTGACCTATTGAGGCAAAATCTGCATTTTCAGAACACACACACACACACACACACACACACACACACGATTCAACTGTATTACAGTCTGAAAAGTACTGATATATGCCACATCCCACTGTGGTCCTTTGTTTCATTCTCCTTTTGCTCTTTGACCTTTCCCTAGTAAAATTTCTCATGTATTTTCACATTAAAGTGGGAAGTTATATGTAGGTCTGGAACCTCAGCTGTATTTTACATGAGGACAATTTTGTTTGGAGTTAGCTCTTGAAGGGAATCCAGAACTTTAGCCTTATTAAAATCATGTATGAAGACTATACTAATCAAAGCCTCTTAACATCCAAATTTATAGAGAAATTGAAGTTTGCATAAACCTGTCATAAGTGTCATCTGTGGTAGAAAACAGTAGCATAAAGTGTAATTTCAACTGTTAAAATTAGAACTGTATACAATGACTTGATATTTATGATTTCGGAGTCTGTAATGCCCTATGGGACACCTGGACTTCTCATCCAAATTCAAATCTACAATGCCCCCAGAAGAATAGTTTAACTTCGTCCTAAAGGGAATCCTTGGTTGCTATTAAGGGAATTTTAGTTCTTCACTCCTTTCTCTTCTGGCAAAAACACACAGCCCTACAATTGGTTGACTCTTGTATTCAAGGCAAATTAATATAAACAACATTTTCCTGAACTTGGTAATTGAAGTCTCTTAAATGAATCAGTGTTCCTACCTATGTTTTGTCATTCCAGTGCTACCATTTTTTTTTCTACTTTACAGAGCATCTGCCATTTCTTAAAGGATGTGGGTAAGAGAGAAATGAATTCTATAACATTCATTATTCTTTATATAAAAATTCAAAATACTGAATAATTTAAAAAAAATTTTTACGTTTATTTATTTTTGAGAGACAGAGAGAGACAGAGCACAAGTGGGGGAGGGGCAGAGAGAGAGGGATACACAGATTCCGAAGCAGACTCCAGGTTCTGAGCTGTCAGCACAGAGCCCCATACGGGGCTCAAACCCATAGACTGTGAGATCATGACCTGAGCTGAAGTTGGACGCCCAACTGACCGAGCCACCCAGGCACCCCAATATATAATAATTTTACATTAATTTACCAGATGCCAAAATGGCAGACAAAAAAATGTAAAACTCTTAACTATCTGTATATTTATTTTTGTGACTAAATCTGGATAAGCAAAATACTTGTAAAACTGGAATTTTTATCTTAACATAATTTATTGACTTTCTAATGTAAATATAATGACTTTAAAAATTTTGGTGAACTAGAATGTTAAATAATTTCAACTGAATTTCAATATCAGGTCATGTTTACTACATAAGAAAATGTTTCTGTTTATCCTGATTAAATGATCTATTCTTTGGATCACATTCTGTGATTTAAGTTTTAAGGTAAGTCATATACATATTAACTCCTCTAAACCTTCTCCCACTCCTGACAATTTCATTATTTAAAAATATATATATATAGCAGGAGATTTATAGAAAATGCTCTTCCACTGCTCTTCCTACTTTATGCTTAAAAGGTACACAACACAAATTAAATTTGAGAATGTTCACTTATCTAATGATTTTAGATTTCACTTAAGGGAATCCATTCTATATAAAAATATACTTAACAACTGGAATTTTGGCATTGGTTATTGGTTATTTATGTCTTCTATACTAGGTTCCAGAGTTTGGCTCAATTTTATTCTGCTGAAAAAACTTATAGAAAAAAGTACTCCAAGTAAAACCAGCAGAATTTCTAGAGAAAGTCAGTGGGTGAGTCTAACTATTCACACTTAGATCAAGTCCTAGGCTAGGTATTATGAGGATGGGAAACTAAGTTTCTGGCTCTTTTGACTTCTATAGTGGTAGTGTTTGACTGATACCAAGACTCATGTGGTAAAGAGCCTCAGTTTTTAGCTATCTGAAAGTGATGTGTATCTACTTTATAACCTCTTTAATATATTTCTCAAGTTTCTTTCCATGTCCTTCTTCTTTTTACCTTATCCACTCTTCACTGGATAGGTCATCTGTAAGTATGCCTTCAGCTACCCAAATGACACCCAAACAATTGTTTCTATTAAGCTTTAGTAGACTCATACTACTAAGTATGGATATTCAGAGGGCTCTTTCTCCACAAATAGGCCAACTGAATTGTTCAAACTCAAGGTTAATGACCATCTACCTGGTCATCACGTGTCTACTCTCTCCTTCACATCTAGTATGTCACTGAGTCCTAGGGACTACATTCTAATTTATTTTTATCTCTTTGTCCTCCTCATCATTGCCAGTATTACATTACACATAAACTAAGAACTTTACATACACTTGAATCAACTAGAAGGGATTTTTTTACATGCAGATTATCAGACTTCATTCTTTACCCACCAAGTCAATACAATGAGTAATACCTCACAATCTGTATTTTGTACAAGAAGTTCCTCAGAAAATTCTGATGTGTAATCTGGTTTGAGAGTCACTGAATAACAACAGTAAGAACTTCCTAATTAGTATTCCTGACTCTAGTTTCCCCTCCCTGCAGCATATTTTTTACATTACAGAATATTTAATTTAAAAATTAAAAATATCCCTATTGTCTGAGGAATAAAGTTTGACAAGGACTTCCACATGGAATTTAATTAATTTCATCATAATTCAAACTTCTTTTCCCTACACCCTCAACCATGTTTCAGACACAGAAACTCAGGTATCCCCATGAATTTAGTAATCATGTTTAGAATGTTTTTCCTTGGGGTCCCTGGTTGGCTCAGTCAATTGAGTATCCGACTTCAGCTCAGGTCATGATCTTATGGTTCGTGGGTTCAAGCCCCATGTCGGGCTCTGTGCTTACAGCTCAGAGCCTGGAGCTCCTTGTTTCTAAATCTGTTAGTTCCTGTACATTTTTTTGAACTGAAATAATTTCATTTTCCATTACCTCAATTCCCCAAATTACTTTTCATATATTATAGTAATAGTAGTAAATAAAATTAAATGCGTTCTGGTTAGTGTATGGCTTTATTTCAACTACTTTCTTCCAGTTTTCTTTTAATACAATCTTAGTGAATGTTCTTTTTACATTTATGGCATTTCATTTCAGGGGTCATCCAGTAACAATATGGATACTAAGAATGCAACAATGTTGACAAAATTTGTTCTCACAGGAATCACGTATCAACCAGAGTGGCAAATCCCTCTGTTTCTGATGTTCTTGGTGATATACATAATCACTATTGTGGGAAACCTTGGACTAACTGCTCTCATCTACAATGACCCCCACCTTCACATTCCCATGTACTTTCTCCTTGGGAGTTTAGCCTTTGTGGATGCTTGGATATCATCTACAGTGACCCCAAAGATGCTGGTCAACTTCCTAGCCAAGAGTAAGATGATAACTCTCTCTGAATGTGTGACACAATTGTTTTCCTTTGCATTTGGTGCCACCACAGAATGTTTTCTCTTGGCAACAATGGCATATGATCGCTATGTAGCCATATGCAAACCATTACTTTATCCGGTAATTATGACCTATAGACTTTGCATCTGGCTGTTAGTTTCATCATTTGTAAGTGGATTTATTCATTCTATAGTTCATATAGGTTTTTTATTTAGATTAACCTTTTGTAATTCTAACATAATATATCATTTTTACTGTGACATCATGCCATTGTTTAAGATTTCCTGTACTGATCCTTCAATTAATATTCTGATGATTTTTATTTTCTCTGGATCAATACAGGTATTTACCATTCTGATTGTTCTGGTTTCTTATACACTTATTCTTTTTATGATCTTAAAAAAGAAGTCTCTGCAAGGCATAAAAAAAGCCTTCTCCACCTGTGGAGCCCATCTCTTATCTGTTTCTTTATACTATGGCCCTCTTCTATTCATGTATGTGCACCCAGGATCCGCACAATCACATGATCAGGATATGATGGACTCTCTATTTTACACTGTCATAATTCCTTTGTTAAATCCAATTATCTACAGTCTAAGAAATAAAAAAGTCATAGATTCACTAAGAAAAATGTTAAACAGAAATGTTTAGATCTCATACTATTATCTATTTTTTATTAAAACCATCACAAAATTATGCAGATTGGAGTGGCTCTGTATGGGTTAGTATGCAAAGACTTTGCAATTGTAATTGCCTAGTGTTTAATGGTTTATTAAACGTGTTCATTTCATGCTAGAATAACTGAAACATAGACAAAAATATTTTATTCTGTATTGTATACTATACTCTTTATTATAGTTTCATAAAATCATTAAGTACTATAATCATATAGTTTTTCTGAACAGGTCTTCATTATGATGATTTGATACTTATACAGCCATATAGCCTGGAGGCTCATCTAAATTTAACTCTAGAGTGGAGGCATGTTTGTGTTTGAACAGAGACAAATCCCAGAAATTCTGCTAGCCATCAAAAGATCTTTCATTCCACTTTATTTGGGGCATGATGAATTTCACTTCATGTGGGGATTCAACTCTCATATCACTGAGGGATCAAAAGAAACAGGGGAGCAATGAGGAAAATATGAGAAGGGAGTTAAAACAGGGAAGGTCGAGCCAAGTTGTAAGAGATGCTCTTAGCCTAGGTTGCACCTATGAGAAACTGGATGGGGGAATTTGCCTCTCACTGTCTAGGATGCTTTCTATAGGCCCTTTCTAGCTGTGTTTGTATGTTGCAGGGTAATCTGAAAAGTTTCACTAATTCATAAAGCTAAGAGAGGAGACTGTAGAATTTAAGTGGGATGGTCATGGAGAAGAAAAGGAAATGGTCAATCTTCCTAGAATTTTTTTTAAAGAATGAAGGTATAAGATAAACAAATCAGTAACATGTATTTTTTTTAATGCATTGTTGACACGTGGGCTTCAAATGCATGTTTCCAAAATTCAGATAACGTTAAGATAATATGATGTCAGAGCACCAACTTGGTGGCTGGGAAAGACAAGAAAATGAACTAGATTTTGGATGTTTTCTGTCTTAAGAGTTTTTAAATATTAGGTTCCTTCTACTCCATACTGAAAGTGTAATAAGTGTCCTATCTTCAAGTCCACTCCTGCTCTTCCTTTCTCAACACTGAAGTTCCATAAACATTCTTACTGATACCACTAATGCCCTGACCCTGCTTCTGTGTTTTGCAATACTCTGCTTATCTTTTACATCCCATTGATAATATTACTTCTAGAACATAGCCACCAGGTTATTCTTCATAAAAAACTCTGATTAAATCATATCCCTTTTCAATAACTTTTAATGGGTTGTCACATTATTACCAGATTATATGTAAATACAGTATATATGTAGATCTGTATATATACACATGTGTAAGTTTATCTGTTCATGTGTATGTCTAGATTATATATATATTTTTTCCATATATTTACATCCATTTACTCCTTCTCTCTCTCTCTCTCTCTCTCTCTCTCTCTCTCTCTCTCTCTCTAGGTTCCTCACCCTGGTTTACTCACCATGGCATTATTTGAGGTCCTTACAAATAAAACCTTAGTTAACTCTGAAGTCTCTCCCTCTACAATTCTCCCTATTCTCCTGTGTTATACCCAAAAAATGAGTTGCAGAAAGCTTTATAATGACTCTTTACTCTTTCAAGTACATGCTTTTGCTAATACAGGTCTCTCAACAGAGAAAGGACACAGAGAAATGGTACCTTTTCTTCAAGATCTATGGCAAATGTTACAGCTTTTATGATGCATTTCCAGATTATCTTGAAGAGACTAGTAATACTTGAAACATTTAGTTTACACATTTGAATCATTTAGCAGTGTATTCTTCTTAGGTCATACTTGGCCTTGTATGATATTTATTTGGGGGCTACAAGCTTTTTAAAATTATTATTATAAATTAGATGTCCTAGTCTCTTTATCTTACACACAAGGTCCTAAATAAGTATTTGTAGACTATATGTAAAAGTGAATTAAATTTGAGAGCACAAACACAAAGAATGCAGTAAGAGAGCATCACTCATTTTCAGTCTTGCAATGAGTCCTGACTTATCACTGGCTGATTACCAGGCCTGGGGCAGCTGCTGCAGCCAGCTCACCTTCCTGTTTCTTTAATGACAATCTCAAATATGACACACCTAAAGTGAATTATTCTTGTTCTTGTTGCTAGGTAGGATTGGCTCCTGGGATAGACTTTGACAAAATATCAGGGAGAAGCTATTTAATTTAATGTTCGGTTTGAACATTTGTTTAGCTTAAAAGATATTTTAAAATACAGAAGCATTCAAAAAATATAATTATTCTATAATCTGGGGGTCCGTATCATAAGATTAGACCAGGTCATCCACTCCTGAGGGATATCCCCAAGCCATAGGAAGGAGAGTAGTGGATAACAGTCAAGCTGTTTTTATGCTTTTCCCTGAGAAAAATCCATGTTATTGCATATTTCTGTAGTTGTAAAATTTTTTTGTTGTTGTATAATTGTCTCAGTGTACTGATAGCTTCCTTTAATTGTCATGAGCTTTACTTGTTCATTCACTATCACGACCCAATGACTAGCCTGATAATATAATAATTAGCATCTACTGCCATCATAACAGTCCAGTTCCCTAAGTATTTTCCTTGAGTGAGAAGGTTCACATCAAGCTGAGTATATAAGTGCAGGACACTGTCAAGTCTTGCTTTAGGTTTTATGAGTATGGGACAAAAAGTTGGGGGCTTCTCAAAGCTCAAACTTTCTCTGCAGCCTCCTCTTGTGCATGTCTGGCCTATGGATTCTTCTGTTCTAGTCTGACCTTTGGTGCAATATGAATTACTCTATGCCTTCCAGAAATTCACCAAAATACCTAGACCATTGATGTGACCCCATTCTCTGTTACAGATATTTCTATTTTCCTACTTCATTTTTGTCATTTCAGTGCCATGTTGGGAAAGAGGTAAAATATACACCTGTGCAAAAACAAACAAACAAAAACAAAAAACAAACCCACAGTTTGAACAAGATATGCTGCTTATTTCTTTTAAAAGAAACTATAGAAGGAGGAGTTAAGATGGTGGAATATAAGAGGGATCCCAGGCTTGTCTCACTTCTCCAGCATAAGTAGATCAACATCAAATCATTTTTTAAAATTTATTTATTTTGAGAGAGAGAGCACATGTGAGCAGGGGAGGGGCAGAGAGAAAGGGGGAGAGAGAATCCCAAGCAGGCTCTATGCTGTCAGGCAGAGCCCAATGCAGGGCTCAATCCCTTGAATCTGTGAGACCAAGACTTGAGCCAAAATCAAGTGTCCAACACTCAGCTGAATGAGCCACCCAGACACCCCAGCATTAAATCATTTTGTAAGATTTTTTTTTATTTGAGAGAGAAAGAGAGAGAGCAGGGGAGAGGGGCACAGGGAGAGAGAGAGAGAGAATCTTCATCAGGCTCCCAATGTAGGGCTCGATCCCATGACCATGCAACTGTGACCTGAGCCAAAATCCAAAGTCAGACACTCAACTGACTGAGTCACCCAGGAGCCCCAACATCAAATCATTGAACACCTAGGGAATCAATGTGAGGGTTAAGAGAACAATCTGTATAATCTGAGGGAGAGAACATGGTAGGTATGCGGTGTGGAGAGGGGAAATAGGGGAAAGAAAAGCTTTGGTGCTGCAGAGGGATGGGAGCCCTTTTCACAGAGAGGAGAGAGAGAAGGGGAGAGAGAGCAGTGTGTTGAGTTAGTGCAAGAAAAGCACTCCCCCTGAAAGTAGCTAGAGAGAAAGAAATTTACCATACACTCCAAGCTGCAGCTGCTCTGCAGATGTATGACTGTTTTCTGGGACAAACTGGCACCGGCCTCAGTGCAGCGAGACCCTTCCCCAGAGGATCAGCATGGGCCCAAGCAGTGGGGGATCTCTGAGGGTGGAGGTTTTGAAATACAGCTGTGAGTGAAATAAAACACAGGAGGGTGGTGCTACCTTACAGGTGCACAGCTCAGGCACAGACCAGGGTAAAGGCAGAGATTTAACAGAAGCCAGGAAAATAAGAGGGGTGCCTGCACTCTATGAGGGTGTAAACATTCCACTCCAGAGACCAGAGAGTGGGGTGAAGACATTTTCACCACTAGCCCAACAGTACTGATCTACCTCAGTGAGCTAAACAGCGCCACCTTTACACCAAACCCCTGTCCCCCTGCACCCTCCAAGCCATTCTCCACTAGAGCAAGTCGGCATGAGAATCAAATCTGCAGGTTCCTCCAGAAGAAGACCCCCACAAACCCCTTCCATGTGCTACCATCTACTGATCATAGATTGCTGCAAAGTTTCAGCTCTAGGGGAAACTGGATCTAGCTTCCTTTGGATTTTTGTTTGTTTGTTTACTTTTGTTTTTTTTTTTTTGCTTCTGTTTTTGTTTTTGTTTTTTGTGGATACAGAAAGTAAATTTTTTTCTTTTATCTTATTTTTTTAAATTTTTTCTCTTTTTTTTCTTTTTTTTTCTATTTTCCTATGAAGCTTCTCTTAAAAGCAGACCAAAACACATCTAGGACTTAGCTTCCTTCACTTACTTTTTGTTTAAATTTCTGTTTTATTATTTTTTCTGCAAAATAGCAAGACAGAGAAATTCATGACAAAAGAACGAACAGGAAGAAATGAAAGCCAGGGATTTAATCAATACAGATATAAGAAAGATGTCAGACTAAAATTTAAAACAATTGTAATGATTCTAGCTGGGCTTGAAAAAAGCATAGAAGACACTAGAGAATCTTTTACTGCAGGGATAAAAGAGCTAAAATCTAGTCAAGCCAAAACTAAAAATGTTATAACCGATATGCAAACCCAAATGAATGCCATTACAGTGAGAATGCCATGACTCATAGGAATGAGTTAGTGATATAGAAGACACAATTATGGAAAATAATGCAGCTGAAAAGAAGAAGGAAACAAGATAATGGATCATGAAGGTAGACTTAGGGAACTCAGCAACTTTTAAAACGGAATAACATTTGCATAATAGGAGTACTGAATGAAGTGAGAAACAATGGGGTAGAAGGTTTATGTGAGAAAATTAGAGCTTAAAACTTCCCTAATCTGGAGAAGGACACAGACATAAATCCAAGAAGCACAGAGAACTCCCACTAAATTCAACAAAAGCCGACCATTGCCAAGGCATATCATAGTCAAATTTACAAAATAGACATGGAAAGAATCCTGAAAGTAGCAAGGGAGAAAAATCCTTAACCAACAAGGGAAGATAGATCAGATTAACAGATCTTTTCATAGAAACTTGGTAGGCCAAGAAAAGAGGTAGGATATATTAAATGTGTTCAATGGGGGAAATATGCAGCCAAGAATACTCTATCCAGCAAAGCTGCCATTCAAAATAAAAAGAAAGATAAAGAGTTTCCCAAACAAAAACTAAAGGAGTTCGCGACCACTAACCCAGCCCAGCAAGAAATATTAAAGGGGACTCTTTGAGTGGGGGAAAAAAAGACCAAAAGCGACAAAGACTAGAAAGGAACAGAGAACATCATCAGAAACACAAAAGTTTACAGGTAACACATGGCATAAAACTCCTATCTTTCAATGATCACCCTGAATGTAAGTGGACTAAATGCTCCCATCGAACAACATAGGGTATAAGAATTATTAAAAAACAAAACAAAAAACAAAAAAAACCCCAAGACCCATCTATATGCTACCTACAGGAAACTCATTTTAGACCTTAAGATATTGGCAGATTGAAAGTGAGAGGATGGAGAAAAATCTATCATGCTAATGGAGGCCAAGAAACCCAGAGTGCTTACACTTATATCAGACAAACTAGATTTTATCCAAAGACTATAACAGAAGATGAAGAAGGGCGTTATGTCATAATTAAGGAGTCTACATATATATTAACAAATCTAATAATTGAAAATACACCCCCAACTTTAGAGCACCCAAATATAGAAATCAATTAATAACAAACATAAATAAACTCATTGACAATAATACAATAATAGTAGGAGACTTTAATATCCCACTTACAACAATGGACAGATCATCTAAGCAGAAAGTCAACAAGGAAACAATGGCTTGGAATGACACACTGGACAGATGAACTTCACGGATATATTCAGAACATTCCATACTAAAGCAGCAGAATACACATTCTTTTTGAGTGCACACAGAACATTCTCCAGAATAGATCACATACTGAGGCCACAAATCAGACCTCAAGAGTACAAAAAGATTGAGATGATACCATGCATATTTTCAGACCAGAATGCTATGAAACTTGAAGTCAACCACCAAAAAAAAAAAAAAAAAAAAAAATTCCAAAAGACCACAAATATGTGGAGGTCAAAAACATCCTACTAAAGAATGAAAGGGTTAACCAGAAAATTAAAGAGGAAATTAAAAAGTACATAGAAGCAAATGAAACTGAAAACACGATAGTCCAAAATATTTGGGATGCAGCAAAGACAGTCCTAAGAGGGAAGTATATTGTACTGCAGGCCTATCTCAAGAAGCAAGAAGGTCTCCAGTACACAACCTAATCTGCCACCTAAAGGAGCTGGAATAGGAAAGCAAATAAAGCCTAATGCCAGCAGAAGAAGGGAAATAATAAATATTAGAGAAGAAACAAATGAAATAGAAACAAAAAAACCCAATAGAACAGATCAACAAAACTAAGAGCTGATTCTTTGAAAGAATTAATAAAATTGATAAACCCCTAGCCAGATGTATCAAAAAGAAAGGAAAAAGGACCAGAATAAATAAAACCACAAATTAAAGAGGAGAGAGCACAACCAACACCACAGAAATACAAATAATTTTAAGAGAATACCATGAAAACTTACATGTGAACAAACTGGGCAATAAGGAAGAAATGGATAAATTCCTAGAACATACAAACTACCAAAGCTGAAACAGGAAGAAATAGAAAATTTGGAACAGACCCATAACCAGCAAAGAAATTGAAACAGTAATCAAAAATATCCCAACAAACAAAAGAGTCCAAGGCCAGATGGCCCACCAGGGGAATCCAACCAGACCTTTAAAGAAGAGTTAATACCTATTTTCTCAAACTGGTCCAAAACATAGAACTAGAAGGAAAATTCCCAAACTCATTCTAAGAGGCCAGCGTTACCTTGATTCCAAAACCACACAAAGACTTCAATGAAAACGAAAATAACAGGCCAATATCCCTGATGAAAATGGATGCAAAAATTCTCAAGAAGATACTAGCAAACTGAATATAATAGCACATTAAAAGAATTATTTATTACAATCAAGTGGGATTTATTCCTGGAGTGCAGGGGTGTTTCAGAATTCACAAATCAATCAATGATATACACCACATTAACAAAAGAAAAGATAAGAACCATATGATCCTCTTAATAGATGCAGAAAAAGCATCTGACAAAGTACAGCATCCATTCTTGATACAACCCTCAACAAAGTAGGTTTAGAGGAAACACACCTCAACATCATAAAGGCCATTAAAGGAAAACCCACAGCCAATATCATCCTCAATGGGGAAAAACTGAGACCTTTTCCCCTAAGGTCAGGAATATGAAGGGATGTCCACTCTTACCACTGTTGTTCAACATAGTGTTGAGAGTCCTAGCCTCAGCAATCAGACAACAAAAAGAAAGAAAAGGCAATTTGGATACTTGTCAAGGAAGAATTCAAACCTTCACTATTTTCAGACAACATGATACTCTACGTAGAAAACCCAAAAGACTCCACCAAAAAATTGCCAGAACCAATACATGAATTCAGCAAAGTCGCAGGATATAAAATCAATGCAGGAATCTATTGCATTCCTGTACGCCAATAATTAAACAGCTAAAAAAAATAAAGGAATTGACTCCATTTGGAATTGCACCATGAACAACTAGATACCTAGGAATAAACCTACGAAAGAGGTAAAAGATCAAGAACACTTATGAAAAAAATTGAAGAGAACGTAAAGAAATGGAAAAGCAGTCCATGCTCATGGACTGGAAGAACAAACATTGTCAAAATGTCCATACTACCCAAAGCATCTACACATCTAATGAAATCCCCATCAGCATTTTTCACAGAGCTAGAACAAACAATCCTAATATTTGTATGAAACCACAAAAGACCCCAAATAGCCAAAGCAACTCTGAAAAAGAGAAACATAGCTGGAGGCATCTGTATTCTGGACTTCAAGCTATATTACAAACCTTTAGTCATCAAGACAGTATGGTACTGGCATGACAACAGACACATAGATCAATGGAACAGAACTGAAAACCCAGAAATGAATCCACAACTATATTTTCAACTAATTTTTGACAAAGTAGGAAAGAATATCGAATGGAAAAAGAGTCTCTTCAACAGACGGTGTTGGGAAAACTGGACAGTGACATGCAGAACAATGAAAGTAGAACACTTTCATAATGGATTTAAAAAAATTAAATGTGGCATAGGAAACCATCAAATTCCTAGAGGAGAACACAGGCAGCAACCTCTTTGACATCAGCTGGAGCAACTTCTTACTAGACGTGTCTCTGGAAGCAAGGGAAACAAAAGCAAAAATAAACTGTTGGGACTTCATCAAAATAAAAAGCTTCTGCACGGTGAAAGAAACTATGGATAAAACTAAAAGTGAGCCTACAGAAGGGGAGAGGATATTTGCAAATGACATATCTGATGAAGGGTTAGTATCCAAAAATCTATAAATAACTTATCAAACTCAATACCCAAAATACAAATAATCCAGTTAAGAAATGGGCAGAAGTCATGAATAGACACTTTTCCAAAGAAGATATCATGATGGCTGAGACACATGAAAAGATGTTCAATATCACTCATCATCAGGGAAATACAAATCAAAACTAGAGTGAGATACCACCTCACACCTGTCAGAATGGCTAAAATTAACAACACAAGAAACAACAGGTGTTGGCAAGGATATAGAGAAAGGGGAACCTTCTTGTACTGATGGTGGAAATATAAACTGGTGCAGCCACTCAGGAGAAAGGTTTGAAGTTCCTCAGAAAATTAAAATAGAAGTAGCCTATGATTCAGCAATTGCGCTACTGGGTATTTACTCAAAGGATAAAAAAAAATACAGAATCAAATGGGGACAAGCACCCTGATGTTTATAGCAGCATTATCAATAATAACCAAACTATGGAGAGAGCCTCTAATGTCCACCAATTGATGAATGGAAAAAGAAGAATGGTATGTGTATGTGTATACATATGTGTGTATGTGTGTGTGTGTTTATATATGTAGAGGTAATTAAATTATGTCATCATAAGGGTGGGACCTTCATGATGTGATTAGTGTCCTTATAAAAAGAGAAAGAAAGAAGAGAGGTCTATCTCTACATGAGTACTCACCCAGGAAATGACATGTAAGCATACTGAGAAGGCAACTGTATAAGCCAAGAAGCAGGATCTCATCATGTACCATATTGCTTGCACCTTAATCTTGAATTTCCCATCCTCTAGAACTGTAAGAAATGTCTGTTGTTTAAGTTACCCAGTGTTCGATATTTTTATAGCAGTCAAACAAACTAAAACAACTGCTGTTTTAACATAATCAGAGAAACAAAATTGTTATATCAAGATATTTAGAGGCCAATCAAAATGGAGCTTTCCACATACCTTCTATTTCCTATTTAAATAGCCCTATGTAAATATTTTACAAGTTTCCACTCTCTGTATTCTACTTTCTTTGTTTTAGACAGGTAGTTATAGATTTCAATAGAACATCTATTGTCAAGGTGAAGAACTGGGAATATATTTTTTTAAGTTTATTTATTTTGAGAGAGAGAGAGAGAGAAAGAGAGAGAGAGAGAGAGAGAGAGAGAACAAGTGGAGGAGGGGCAGAGAGAGAGAGAATCCCAAGCAGGCTCCATGCTGTCAGTGTGGAACCTGATGTGGGGCTCAAACCCACGAACCATCAAAGATCACGACCTGAGCTGAAGCTAAGAGTTGGATGCTTAACTGACTGAGCTGCACAGGTGTCCTGAACTGTGGATATTTTTATAACTTTTTCTTGGGAACCATGACAGACAGTGATGGTAGACAATTAAAACCCCACTGCTTCATTTCAATAAGGTTAATAGGAGGGAAATCTGTCCATTAGAAAAATTTGTCAAGTTGAATCGACTTTTGTACAATCATTCTCAAATAATTTCATCTTTAAGATATTCCACTTACTGTAATAATGTGATGTTTATCTCTTCTGAGGAGATACCCTTTAAGTGAGACTTATTTGACAGCAATAATTAATGATTTTATAGTTCCTGTATTTTGAAATAGGAAGGAATTTACTAAAGGTACAATGAGTGTTAAAAGAGATTTCAAGATGTCTGAGGTTGTAAATCGAAACAAAAACCAATACCCAAAACAAACAAAAAAACTGATACCCAACTATACAATTTTTACCTACCTACTTGAAATGTAAATACCCAAATAAGTTATAAAAAGGTGGGAAGAAAACATATCATGCAAATATTAGAAAAAAATATCAGTATCAACCAACTTGATATTATTGACGTTATTGAACACTTCACCAAACAACAGCAGAATACATAACATTTTAAAAAGTACACAATTAATATCTATCAAGACATAATAAATTACTGAATTGGATATGTTACTTATGTGTACTTTTTTTTTGCTTGAAATATTCCATTGCATTCCACTCTCCCTTGAAATAAATTACATTGGAGAGATATTTTAAAGCATGGAAGGTCATTTTTAATTTGTTATGCCAATTTTTTCTTAAGAAAGAATCTCAAACTCACTATCCTCACTGGAGAAAAAATTACTGACTAAAGCCAGACAATTTATGCCTCCCCAAAGAATTTACTTTTACCAGAGATCAATGCCCTAAAACAAAGGAGTAAAGTTCTAACATCTACTTATTTTTGAGAGACAGAGAGAGAGAGAGCATGAGGAGGGGAGGGGCAGAAAGAGAGAGGGAGACACAGAATCCGAAGCAGGTTCCAGGCTCCGAGCTGTCAGCACAGAGCCTGATGAGGGGCTCAAAACCACAAACCGTGAGATCATGACCGGAGCCAAAGTTGGACGTTTAACTGACTGAGTCACCCAGGCGCCCCAGGAGTAAAGTTCTTATACTCTTTTTTTTTGGTTTCTTTCTTTCTTTTCTTATCCTTTTCTTCCCTTTATTTCCTTTTCTTTATTTTCTCCCTTCCCTTCTTCTTTGCTTTCGTCTAGTTTCCTCCCTATAGTGAGCTATTAAAAAACTGACAAATTTTTTAAAAATTGAAGTCTTTTGAAGCATAATTAAAATACAAAACCTATTGGTTTCCAATGATTTTCTTTATGTAGATTTACTGATAACTAGCATTTTATATATGGATTAGATCTTCCAATTTGACAAACTCATGTAACATTTAAAAAAATTTCTTTAACGTTTACTCATTTTTGAGAGACAGGGACAGAGCATGAGCAGGGGAGGGGCAGAGAGGGAGGGAGACCCAGAATCCAAAGCAGGCTCCAGGCTCTGAGCTGTCAGCACAGAGCCCTACATGGAGCTAGAACTCATGAACTGTGAGATCATGACCTGAGCTGAAGTCAGACACTTAATAGACTGAGCCACTCAGGTGCCCCAACTCATGTAACATTTGTAAAGCAAAATAGGGCAGATGCCCCCTTTGTCTCACTGCGCAAGTGAATAAGCAGGCTCAGTATGACACGAGTGGGGCAGCAGATACCCTCCATGTTCCACTGTCTAGTAATCAGCTTTGTGGGAGTGGGAGGGTGCAGTTGCAGTCACTGTGGAAGTGGTGCCAGTAGCAGTTTCCTGACCTGTAGATGCAGCAGTAGAGCTGTGACCTTGAAAATAAAGCCCAATGGTCAAATCCTGGCTTCTGTTCCTCTAGTCTTGCCAGTGTTGTTCTTAAGGCACCTAATTCCCTACATTTCTTTTTGACATTTAAATAGTGGTTTCTGTTTCCTGCATCAAAATGTTACAGAGTCTCTTAGAACTCCTTTCTATAACTTTCTAATACTAGAAGACTTTACAAGAGTCTTCTATTATTGAAACTATTTTAATATCTAATGAGTTTTTGTTAGAATACATATAAATATACAGATATACATGTATTTGTACATATATATAATTGGTAAAAATCATATATATAAATATATAAAATTACAAATTTAGTTATCTAAGTGACTATCCTGATTCAAAAAAATAGAGAGATATCTGAAAAATACAGAGTACCTCATAGTAAAGAAAACTTACTGTAGAAAATCAAGTTTCTACAAGCAAAAATTAGAGCACAAATGGATTTTAAGATACCGCACTGGATTAGTCTATAATTAATACTATTGGAAAAGTGTCGTCTTCAGGAGCCCCCAGTGAATTGCAACTAACACCATCATGTAAGTACCACAGGCTCTGGAAAGCAGACAGCTGATCAACAAATTACAGCTGCTTAAAATCGATTTTTATCTTAGAAATTTCTTAAAAGTTTGTGAAGTGATAGAAAGATAACTATATTTAGAGTCTGAATACCTAGAAATAATTAGTTGTATGATTTGGGGAAAGTCTAAACAATTTACCCCATCTGCTAAATGGGGAAAATAACTATATCCTTCAAGAACTACTGTGCAGTTAAAGGAGGTAATATACGACAAAATGTTTTATAAACAAAAATACTCCACACTTTACATTTTATCTCTAGTCATTCTTCAACAAAACATTTTAAACCCACAAATTTCACAATTCCCATGTAGTGATATGTTTTGGTCTCTTGAGTCCATGGCTCTTCTCTCTTAATTGATTCTGAGTTTGGCATAGCCAATCAGTGGAAGATGAAACTTGTTTTATATAAGCACAATCATTCTTATGAGATACTAAACTTGGATAAATTCTTCCCTCTTATGTTTTGCATCAAAGAATATTGTATAATAATATATACCAAAATAAGGGGGAAAAACCACTCTGTATGTTTAATTATACCCAACTAAATTTCATAATAATAAAGACACGTTTTTTAATGTTTATTTTTGAGACAGAGAGAGACACAGACACAGACAAAGTGTGAGTGGGGCAGGGGCAGAGAGGGAGACATAGACTCCGAAGCAAGTCCAAGTTCTGAGCTGTCAACACAGAGCCCTACGCAGGGCTCAAACTCATGAACTGCAAGATTATGACCTGAGCCCAATTCCGATGCTTAACCAACTGAGCTACTAAGGTGCCCCAATAAAGACACATTTAACAGAAACTTCTTTTATTTTAATTATACACATAAAGAATTTGTATAAACAAATGTTTCTTCACCTTGAAGACATTGATGGCTTACAATATTTCTTCTGAGGTATTTACATTTAGGTAAGTTTTATTATAATATTAGACATCTTAATGAAAAGTTAAGAAAATTTACACATGAAATATATAATTAAAATATTTAGGGACACCTGGGTGGTCAGTTGGTTAGGCATCAGCTCTTGGTTTTGGCTCAGGTCATGGTTCATGGGATCAAGCCCCACATCAGCTCCACACTGACAGCATGGAGCTTGCTTGGGATTCTCTCTCCCTCTCTTTCTGTCTCTCCCCTGCTTGCATGCAAGTTCTTTCTCTCAAAACAAATAAATAAACTTAAGAAAATTTAAGTATGTTGATTGTGGAAGATGCAGTCAACTTTGAATTGTATTCTATGACAGTGGCACCTATGAGGGAACCAAGACAGAAAGTATCACTAACAACAACAACAACAGATCATTGACTTCTCATCAGAAATAGAGCCCCAAAGACAGTAGGAACAACAGCTTTAAAATGATGAAGGAAAATAATATATGTCAACTAAGAATTCTATATCTGGTGAAAATATATTTCAAGAATAAAACCAGAGTACCGGTATTTTTAGACAATAAAAACTAAGGAAATCTACCTTAGTTTTACTGCGATAAAGGAATTTCTTAAGAATGAGAGGAAATGTGCCTGTATGGAAACTCAGGTCTTTAGGAAGAAATGAACTGTGAAGATAATAACTTGTAGATAAATACAAATGAGTATTTTTTCTATTAATTTCTTTAAAATATATATGAGTATTAAAAGCAAAAATTATGATTTATTTTGGGGCCATATATATGTAGATATAATACACATGACAATTATGCCGTAAAGGACAGGAGCTATACAAATAGATTTATATGAATTGTACATTGTTCAGTTTCGTGTGAAATGGTAAATTATTAACTTTAAGCAAATTTTGACAAAAGCTAAGAATATATATTATAATCCTGAAAGCAACCATACATGCATAAATACAAAGCAGAGAGGTATAAAACAAATGTTAGCAACATAAAACAAATAGTAAAATGTTTGACCTAAGTCCCACTTTATCAATACATATACAATATTACTCAGCCATAAAAAAAGAATGAAAACTTTCCATTTGCAACAACATGTATCGAGCTAGAAAGTATTATGCTAAGCGAAATTAGGTCATAAAAAAGACAAATACCATATGATTTTATTCATATATAGAAATTTCAGAAACAAATCAAGCAAAGAAAAAATAGAGGAATGGAAACAAAGAAACTGACTCATAATTATGGGGAACAAACTGATGGTTACCAGAGGGGAGAGGGGTGGGGAGATGGGTAAAATAGGTGATTGGGATTAAGGAGTGCATTTGCTGTGATGAGCACTGGGTGTTGTATGGAAATGTTGAATCACTAAATTATATACCTGAAACAAATATTACACTATATGTTCATGAACTGGAATTTAAATACAAATTAAAAAATATATTACATTAAAGAAAAATGGGAACTAAGCACACCCATTAAATTATAGATTCTTTGAACAGATTTTTAAAAAGCAGGAGAGATTTCTGGGAAAACAAGAGTAGAGAGCACTGAAAATCTTTGTCTCTACCAAAAAAAAAAAAAAAAAAACTTCACTGGTAGAATCTAATAGAACATTTTGGAACTCTAGAGTCTATGAAGATTTGCAACTCCCAGGGAAGGCTTGGACAGTAAAATATGGTTAATTACAGTCAATTTCAGCTCTTAGCACTGTGGTAGTTACTTATCACCCAATCCATGACCCCAAGGCAGGAAGCTCACATGTTCCTGGAGCTGCTTGCACACATGCCACAGAAGCCAGAGTAGGCAAAATGGATCCAGTCATCCAAATATTAGGAATTTGTGCACTGATTCCTGATTTTGTTCACAGAGATGCAGACAAAGCAGAGTTGGCCAGTGTTGCAACTCCTATCATTGTTGCAAGCTCATCTTCCTCCAGTTGAGGACTTCCAGGTAATTTAAAAGGGTGGTACCATTTATTCTCTCTTCATTTTTCTCTTTCCCCCCTTTTTTGAGCCAACCTACTAAAGACTGGCATATCCCAAAGCAACCACATAAATGGGAAAAATTAGAAAGTCACCATGTGTGCCACCAAAAATGTGCAGGCTCAGAAGGAAAAACCTGAAAACACAGAAAAAATACCTGAAAATTCACACCTAGGTTGATCCTCAGCACAGACACAGCCTACAGCAATTTAAAGAAAAACACTCAAACCCAAAAGGGAATTTCGTTTCCAGAGTTACTATGTTATTAGATTCAAATGTCCAGTTTTCAACAACAACAAAAAACTTAAGGCATACAAATAAACAGGAAACTACGACCTATTGAAAGAAAAAAGAAATCAACAGAAAGTGTCCCTAGAGCCGGGGGTGGGGGGGAGGGGAGGCCTGGTGGAAAGACATGATGGTAGATTTACTAGACAAAGACAACGGTCTTAACGAGCCCCAAAGAACTAAAGAATGATGTGGAGAAAGTCAAGAAAATAATTTATAAGCAATATGGAAATATTACTAAAAATACAGATAGCTAAAAAAAAATGAAAAAGAAGCTCTAGAGGGGTGCCTTGGTGGCTCAGTTGGTTGAGTGTCCAACTTCTGATTTTAGCTCAGGTCATGATCCCAGGGTCATGGGATAAGTTCTGTGTCAGGCTCTGTGTAGAGTGTGGAGCCTGCTTAAGATTCTCTCTCTCTCTCTCTCTCTCTCTCTCTCTCTCTCTCCCTCTCCCTCCCTCCCTCCCTCCCTCCCTCCCTCCTTCCCTCTGCTTCTGTCTCTCTCTCTCTCTCTCCATCTCGCTCTTAAAAAATTTTAAAAAAAGGAATTCTGGAGATGAAAAGAACAAAAATTGAAATAAAAAATTCACTAGAGGGATTCAAAGGCAGATCTGAATAGCCAGAAGAATCAGTGCACTTGAAAATAAGACAATGGAAATTAACTAAGTCTGAAGAAGAGAAAGAAAAAAAGATTTTAAAAATGTGAATACAGCTTTAGAGATCTGTGGAACACCATCAAGCAGACCAACATACACATGTGAGAATTCCAGAAGAACAGAGAAAGGGGCACAGAGAATATGTGAAGAAAAAAAAATGGCTGAAAACTTCTGATAATTGATAAAAGACATGAATATAAACATCCAAGACTCACAGAACTCCTAGTAAAATGAGGTTAAAGAGTTCACTTTGAGATACATAATTAAACTGTCAAAAGAAAAAGAAAAGACCTGAAATCATTGTTGCAACATATGCTAACTTGGATGTAAGTTAAAAAATTAATTAATTAAAATTTTAAAAAAAGAAAGCAAAATTTTTTTTAAAAAAAATTTTAAAAAGAAGAAGAAAAGAGAATTTTGAAAGTGGCAAGAGAGTACTGACTCATCACACTGAAGGGATTTTCTCTCAGATAATCAGTAGATTTCTCATCAGAAACTGTGGAGACCAGAACACAATGGGCCAATATATTCCAAGTATGACAACATTAAAATAAAAAAACAAACAAAACAAAACAATCCTGTCAACCAAAAACTCTATATCTGGCAAAACTGTCTTTTAAAAGTGAGGGAGAAATTAAGACATTCTTAGATAAACCAAAATTGAGGGAGTTCATTAACACTAGATCTGCAGTACCAAAAATGTTAGAGGGAGTCCTGCAGTTTGAAGTAAAAGAACAATTGACAATAACTTGAAGCCATATGAAAAAATAAAGATTTCAGTAAAGGTAAATACATGAACAATTATGAAGGCTATTATTATTGTAACAATCACGTGTAACCTACTTTTTTTTCTACATGATTTAAGATACTACCACATTTAAAAAAAATTGTTTGTCTAAAAACAAGTATTGTTTTCACTAACTTGTTTGTAACTCCACATTTTGTTCTCTACATAACTGAAGGGACTAATGCATTAAAAAAGTTATGTTTTTGGACACAATGTGTAAAAATTAATTTTGTGATATAACCAACTGAAAAGGGTAGGGATGGAACTGTTAAAGAAGTAGTTTTGTGTTATTAAAGTTAAACTTGTATAAATTAAAATCAGAGAGCTATAACTTTAGGATATTAAACGTAGTCTCCATGGAAAACACAAAGAAAATAGCTAAAGAATATACAAAGAAGGAAATTACTAAGAAACAAGTATTTCACTACAAAAAAAAATCAACAAACTACAAAAGAAAACAGTAATGCAGGAAATGAGAGACAAAAAAAAGCTATAAGGCATATATAAATCAAGTGGAAAAGAATAGAAGTGAGTCTTTCCCTATATAATTATTTTAAATGTAAATGAATTAATTTCTCTAATCACAAGGTCAGCTTGATGGAATGTATATAAACACAGGGTCTAATTATATGCTGTCTGCAAGAAACTCACTTTAGATCTAAAGACACACATCAGTGGAAAGTGAAAGGATTGTATCTTAATCAGCTTAGGCCACTATAGTGAAATGCCATAAACTGGGTGGTTTCTCTACAACGGAAGTTTATTTCTTATGGTTCTTGAGGTTAAAAGTCAGAGATCATAGTGTCAGCATGATAGGGCTCTGGTGAGTTTCTGCTTCCTGGTTTACAGGTGGCTGCTCGTATCCTTGATTCCATTGTATCCTTCCTCATAGAGAGCAGAGACAGGGAGAAATCTCTCTCCTGTATCTTCTTATAAAAGCATTAACACCATTTATGAAAACACCACTCTCATGACCTAATTACCTCCCAGAGGCCCTACCTCCTAATACACACTAGAAGTTATGAATTCAATATATGAGTTGGAGAGGAGACCACAAACACTGAGTTCATAACATTGGGGAACATGTGTACAATTATTATTGAACACCAGTTCATAACAAGGGGAGTCCTTGGCCCCCCAAATTCATGTTCTTCTTACATACAAAATACATTCATTAAATCACAACAACCCCCCAAAGTCTTAACTCATTCCAGCATAATTTCTAAAATGTAAAGCCCAAAATCTCAAAGAAATATCATCTAAATCAGATATGGGTGACTTAAAGTATGATTCAAAATATGATTCATACTCAGGTACATATACGGACTCAAGGTATGAGTCATCCTGAGTCAAAACTCCTTTCCAGTTGGGATCCTATAAAACAAAATAAGTTATGTTTTTCCAAAACACAATGATGGGACGGGTGTAGGATAGACATTCCTGTTCAGAATGGGAGAAATAAGAAAGAAATAAGAGATGACATGTTTCAAATAAGGCCTAAAACTAGCAAGGCAACATTCATGAGTTATTAAAGCTTAAGAATAATCCTCTTTGGCTCTATGTTCTTCCTTCATATAAGAACAATGAACCTCAACTCTTATTTTACACCACACATAAAAATTAACTAAAATGTATCATAGACCAAAACATAAAAGCTGAGCTGTAAAAATCCTAATATAAAATAAAATATTATGACTTTGGGGGTAGTCACTACTCTTTGTTAAGAGGACACAAAACATAATAACCATAAAATAAAATTTGATAAATGAACCTCATCAAAATATAAAACACCTGCTCCTAAAAAGCATATGTTAGAAATCAAAAAGCCAAGCCACAGAGTTGGAGAAAATAATCAATATATGTGTCTAAGTACTTATATCCAGAATATATAAATGACTTCTTTGTTTGTTTTCCTCTGCCATCAGAATTTCATTAAATTTTTTTTTATTGAAGTATAGTTAACACAGAATGCAACAACAGTTTCAGGTGCACAACACAGTGATTTGACAAGTCTATATGTTATTATATTAAGGACTTTCCAACTCAGTAATAAGAATTCAAATAATCCAATTTTTTTAATGAGGAAAAGATTTGAACAGATATTTCACATAAGAAGATATATGAGTGGCCAAAAAAACATGAAAAGAATCTCAATATCATGAATCATCAGAGAAATGCAAACTACATGCACACCTGTCATAATGGCTAAATGTGAAAAGACTGACAACACCAATTGTTTCCAGAATGTGAAGCAACTGAAATTCTCATATATTGCTCGTGGGAATGTAAAATGGTACAACTATTCAAAAAGCTTGGTATTTTCTTAATAAGTTAAACATATGCTTACCATTATGACCCAACAATTTTAGATATTTACCCCAAGAAATGAAAACATATGTCCTTCTAAAGATTTGTACACTATTGTTCATGGTAGCTTTATTATGAGTAACCTTAAACTGGAGACAATGTAAATACCCATCAACAAGTATATAGACCAACAAATTGTGGCAAAGACATACAATGGAATACTACTCAGTAATAAAAAGAAATGAATTATGATACATACAAAACCATGAATGATTCTCCAAACAGTTATGGTGAGTGAAGAAGCCAGACAAAAAAAATTATGTACTGTATCATTTTATTTATGTGAAATCCTAGAAAAGACAAATTTACATATAGTGGTAGGAAAGCCAGAATGACTGGGAAGGGGTAAGAGGAAATTTCAAGGTGATGCGAATTTTCTGTGTCTTGATTTTGCTGACAGTTACAGGGGTCAAAATTTGTCAAAATTAGTTGAACTGTATGTATACTTAAAATGGGTGCATTTTGTTGTATATAAATTATATTTCAATAAAAGTGATTTTTAAAAGGAAAAAAAAAGAAGATCCAACCATGTTTTCTACAAGAAATGTACTATAAATATATAGATAGATATAGGTTAAATGTAAAAAAGGGGAAAAAAACCCATACCATGTACTAAGTAACCACAAGAAAACTGGAGTGACTACATTACTATCAGTAGAATAGATGATAAGACAAAAAATATTACCAGAAACAAAAAAGGACATTTCATAGTAATATAGGGGTCAATTGTCAAAAAGACGTAATAGTCCTTAGTGTGTTTGACCTTAATAATAGAGATTCAGAATAATGGAGTAAAACTGACATAATGAAAGAGAAATAAATAAACCAATCCTCTTTGTTGAAGATTTTAGCACCCTTCTTTCAACAAGTGATAGAACGGCTAGATAAAACTTTAGTTGAGATAAAATCTGAAAAACATTATCAACATTTCTGATGTTGCTGATACTCAGAGAACAATACAACCAATATCTACAGAAAATATATTCAAGTGTATGTATCCTGTATCACTGGGATAATCATATGCTGGACCATTATAATGTCTTCTTAAGTTCAAGAGAAGTAAAATTATACAGGATATTTTCCTTAACCACAGTGAAATTAAATTAGAAATCAATAATAAGAGTAGCACCTCGATGGCTCAGTCGGTCATGCATCTGACTTCGGCTCAGGTCATGGTCTCGCAGCCCCTGCGTGGGGCTCTGTGCTGACAACTCAGAGCCTGGAGCCTGCTTCAGATTCTGTGTCTCCCTCTCTCACTGCCCCTCCCCCTCTCACACTGTTTCTCTCTCTCTCTCTCAAAAATAAATATTTTTAAAAAAGAAATCAATAATATATGTAGACATATTGTGAATACTTGTAAATCAAAAAAGGCACTTCTAAATAATCCATCAATGTGAGGAAGAAAATGTATAGCTTTAAATGCTTATATCAGGAAAGAAGATAGGTCTAAAATCAAGTATCTTAACTTTCACCTTAAAAACTTAAAGAGAGGTAAAATAAACCCAAAGTAAATGGAAGGAAAAAATAATAAAGAGAGGAAATTTTTAAAAAAAAATTTTTAAAAAAATATAATAGTCATACAATAGAGAAAATGGACAGAACTAAAAATTAGATAATTGAAAATACCAATAATATTGATACAGCTTTTTCTGGACATAGCTCTAGTGAGAATTAAATAGATGTGGTGAGTAAACACAAATCATCAACATAAGAAATGGAAGGGACTATTACTATAGGTTTTATAGTATTAAAATACAGTAGAACTTTGGTTTGCAAGTGTAATTCATTCCAGAAACATGTTTGTAATCCAAAGGACTTGTATATGAAAGCAAATTTCTCCATAAGAGATAATGGAAACTCAGATGATTCGTTTCACAACCCAAAAATATTCATACAAAAATGTCTACAATACTGTAATTTATGGGGCACCTGGGTGGATCAGTTGGTTAAGCATACAACTTCGGCTCAGGTCATGATCGCGCAGTTCGGGAGTTTGAGCCCCATGTCAGGCTCTGTGCTGACAGATCAGAGCCTGGAGCCAGCTTCAGATTGTGTGTCTCCCACTCTCTATTCCCTTCCCCCATTCACACTCTGTCTCTCTGTGTCTCAAAAATAAACGTTAAAAAAATTAAAATAAATAAAAATAATAAAATACTATAATACAAAATATTAAAGAAAATACAAAATAGAAAGAAAAATAAACAGGGGCGCCTGGATGGCTCAGTTGGTTAAGCATCCGACTTCAGCACTGGTCATAATCTCATGGATCGTGGGTTCAAGCCCTGCGTCGGGCTCTGTGCTGACAGCTCAGAGCCTAGAGCCTGCTTCGAAATCTGTGTGTCCCTCTCTCTCTCTGCCCTCCCCCACTCGTGTTCTGTCTGTCTCTCAAAAATAAACTTTAAAAAAAAGAAAGAGAAATAAACAAATTAACCTGTACTTATCTTGGAAAATCTTTGTAGCTGGTGTGAGAGAGACAAGGGAGAGGAGAGTTACTGTATAGAATGACTTTCACTGTCACTAATGGAATCACTATCTACTGGCTCAATGGTATCTTTTTCTTTTCATGCAACTTTAATAAGGAACCTATCCAATGACACTTGGTTTTGCCTCCTTTTGAGGATTTCATGGAAATGTGACATGCATTGTTGGAAACATTCATTGCTCACACTGCTACAGCCTTATTTTGGTGGTGCTTTTCTACAAAATTTTGAGCTTCCCACATTTTTCCCATATCTCCCTAATTTCATTTGAAGTTAGGGATTCTTCCACCTTTTTCTCCTCCTCTGCATATGAGATGCAGACATAGACTTCTCATAAAATCTTGCAATTTCAGGCACTCATGTATCTCATTCATACTTCTCAATGATTGTCTTCTTGACTTCGACTGCAATCATCTCCATTTTACCACCTTCCTTTTCAACCTTTTTCTACATAGGGGCCACTGTATATCTCACACGGATGTTGACTACAGTACAGTACTAATAAACTATTGTCATATACTGTATTTAATGTAACTGACAATAAGGCAGCAGAGGAAATAGTCTCTATCTGCAGGCAGTCTGACCTAGAATGAAGCAAAGCATTCCTAAGCTTACTCTTGTATAGAAAGCAAATATCCACAGGGGCTTTGAAGTGACCAAAAAAACCCCAAAAATCACTAGTGGCAGGTGTGGGCACCTTCCAACATTCTGAAAAATCACTGATTTCTGCCAAATACTGCAGCCTGAGACTGAGCAATCAAGCATGGAAGATGATCACTCACAATCCCACAGTGAGAGAGAGAGAGAGAGAGAGAGAGAGAGAGAGAGAGAGAGAAAGAAGAACCATTGGCTTACTTGTGATCATGTGATGTCTGCCATCACATACTACTCATATTACAAGATATTACTCACTTATCAAGTTAAAATTTATTAGAAATCTTTGCTTGTCTTGTGGAATGCTCACAGAACAAGTTATTCGCAATCCAAGATTTTACTGTAATAGGAAAAATATAAACAATTTTATGTCAAAATATTAGAATACTTAGATAAATGGATAAATTCTTTGAAAAACACAACTTCTTCAAACTGTCACAAGGTAAGAAAACTAAAGCTCAAAAAGTTGAAAATAAAACTACCTTACAATCCATCAATTGCACTTCTAGGTATTTACCCAAAGAATGAAAAAATACTAATTCAGAGGGATACATGCACCCTGGTGTCTATAGCAGAATTATCTACAATAGCCAAATTATGGAAACAGCCCGTGTCCATCGATTGATGAATGGATAAAGAAAATGTAATACACATACACACACACAAAATGGATTATTATTCAGCCAAAAAAAAAATGAAATCTTGCCATTTGCAATGACATGCTTGGAGTCTCAGAATATTAGAAGAATGTTTACTCTACCACTCCTATTCAATATTTTATGGGAGGTCCTAGTCATCATAATAATGGAGATAAAGAAATAAAAGGCATAAAGGAAAAAAAAAGGAGCAAAATTCTATTTAAAGAGGATATGATTGGTATTTGGAAGATGGCAGGGTTGGAGGACCCCTGGGCTCACGGCGCGTCCTGCTGATTACTTAGATTACACCTACACCTGCCTAAATAACCCAGAAAACCACCAGAAGACTAGCAGAATGGAGTCTCTGGAGCCAAGCGCAGACAAGAGGCCCACGGAAGAGGGTAGGAAGGGCGGCGAGGCAGTGCGCGCTCCACGGACTGGCGGGAGGGAGCCGGGGCAGAGGGGCGCCCGCCGGCCAAGCAGAGCCCCCGAGTCTGGCTGGCAAAAGCGGAGGGGCTGGATGGACTGTGTTCCAACAGCAAGCGGGACTTCACATCTGGAAGGTTATAAGCTAACAGCTCTGCTCTGAGAGCAGGAAGGCTGAAGGACAACAGGAGGGAGAGTTGTTGAGCCCCCGGACGACAGAGCTCAGATTGGCGGGGAACAAAGGCGCTCACCAGCGCCATCTCCCTTGCCCATCCCCCAGCCAAAATCCCAAAGGGAAGCAGTTCCTGCCAGGGAACTTGCTCGCTCTGCGCAAACACCCAACGCTGTGCTTCTGTGGAGCCAAACCTCCGGCAGCGGGTCTGACTACCTCCCGCTGCCACAGGGCCCCTCCTGAAGTTGATCACCTAAGGAGAAGCAAGCTAAGCCTGCCCCTCCTGCCCCCCTGCACCTTGTCTACCCACCCCAGCTAATATGCCAGAACCCCAGCACCACAAGCCTGGCAGTGTGCAAGTAGCCCAGACGGGCCACACCACCCCACAGTGAATCCCGCCCCTAGGAGAGGGGAAGAGAAGGCACACACCAGTCTGACTGTGGCCCCAGCAGTGGGCTGGGGGCAGACATCAGGGCTGACTGCGGCCCCGCCCACCAACGCAAGTTATTCAAGACAGTACAGGGGACGTGCCCCGCAGTCCCACACTACTCCAGGGACTATCCAAAATGACAAAACGGAAGAATTCCCCTCAGAAAAACATCCAGGAAATAACAACAGCTAATGAACTGATCAAAAATGATTTAAACAATGTAACAGAAAGTGAATTTAGAATAATAGTCATAAAATTAATCACTGGGCTTGAAAAAAGCATAGAGGACAGCAGAGAATCTATTGCTACAGAGATCAAGGGACTAAGGAACAGCCAGGAAGAGCTAAAAAATGCTATCAATGAGCTGCAAAATAAAATGGACACAACCACGGCTCGGATTGAAGAGGCAGAGGAGAGAATAGGTGAACTAGAAGATAAAGTTATGGAAAAAGAAGAAGCTGAGAAAAAGAGAGATAAAAAAAATCCAGGAGTATGAGGGGAAAATTAGAGAACTAAGTGATGCACTAAAGAGAAATAATATACGCATAATTGGTATTCCAGAGGAGGAAGAGAGAGGGAAAGGTGCTGAAGGGGTACTTGAAGAAATAATAGCTGAGAACTTCCCGGATCTGGGGAAGAAAAAAAGCATTGAAATCCAAGAGGCACAGAGAACTCCCTTCAGACGTAACTTGAATCGATCTTCTGCACGACATATCATAGTGAAACTGGCAAAATACAAGGATAAAGAGAAAATTCTGAAAGCAGCTAGAGATAAACGTGCTCTAACATATACAGGGAGACCTATAAGACTCCTGACTGATCTCTCTACTAAAACTTGGCAGGCCAGAAAGGATTGGCAGGAGATCTTCAATGTGATGAACAGAAAAAATATGCAGCCGAGAATCCTTTATCCAGCAAGTCTGTCATTTAGAATAGAAGGAGAGATAAAGGTCTTCCCAAACAAACAAAAACTGAAGGAATTCGTCACCACTAAACCAGCCCTACAAGTGATCCTAAGGGGGATCCTGTGAGATGAAGTACCAGAGATATCGCTACAAGCATGAAACCTACGGACATCACAATGACTCTAAACCCATATCTTTCTATAACACTGAATGTAAATGGACTAAATGTGCCAACCAAAAGACATAGGGTATCAGAATGGATAAAAAAACAAGACCCATCTATTTGCTGTCTACAAGAGACTCATTTTAGACCTGAGGACACGTTCAGATTGAGAGTGAGGGGATGGGAACTATTTATCATGCCACTGGAAGTCAAAAGAAAGCTGGAGTAGCCATACTTACATCAGACAAACTAGACTTTAAATTAAAGGCTGTAACAAGAGATGAAGAAGGGCATTATATAATAATCACAGGGTCTATGCATCAGGAAGACCTAACAATTATAAATGTCTATGCGCCGAATACAGGATCCCCCAAATATATAAAACAATTACTCACAAACATAAGCAACCTTATTGATAAGAATGTGGTAATTGCAGGGGACTTTAACACTCCACTTACAGAAATGGAAAGATCATCTAGACACATGGTCAATAAAGAAACAAGGGCCCTGAATGATACATTGGATCAGATAGACTTGACAGATATATTGAGAACTCTGCATCCCAAAGCAACAGAATATACTTTCTTCTCCAGTGCACATGGAACATTCTCCAAGATAGATCACATACTGGGTCACAAAGCAGCCCTTCATAAGTATATAAGAATTGAAATCATACCATGCATACTTTCAGACCACAATGCTATGAAGCTTGAAATCAACCACAGGAAAAAGTCTGGAAAACCTCCAAAAGCATGGAGGTTAAAGAACACCCTACTAAAGAATGAATGGGTCAACGAGGCAATTAGAGAAGAAATTAAAAAATATATGGAAACAAATGAAAATGAAAATACAACAATCCAATCGCTTTGGGACGCAGCAAAGGCAGTCCTGAGAGGAAAATACATTGCAATCCAGGCCTATCTCAAGAAACAAGAAAAATCCCAAATACAAACTCTAACAGCACACCTAAAGGAAATAGAAGCAGAGAAGCAAAGACAACCTAAATCCAGCAGAAGAAGAGAAATAATAAAGATCAGAGCAGAAATAAACAATATAGAGTCTAAAAAAACTGTAGAGCAGATCAATGAAACCAAGAGTTGGTTTTTTGAAAAAATAAACAAAATCGATAAACCTCTAGCCATGCTTCTCAAAAAAAGAAAAGGGAGATGACCCAAATAGATAAAATCATGAATGAAAATGGAAATATTACAACCAATCTCTCAGAGATACAAGCAATTATCAGGGAATACTATGAAAAATTATATGCCAACAAACTGGACAACCTGGAAGAAATGGACAAATTCCTAAACACCCACACTCTTCCAAAACTCAATCAGGAGGAAATAGAAAGCTTGAACAGACCCATTACCACTGAAGAAATTGAATCAGTCATCAAAAATCTCCCAACCAATAAGAGTCCAGGACCAGATGGCTTCCCAGGGGAGTTCTACCAGACGTTTAAAGCAGAGATAATACCTATCCTTCTCAAGCTATTCCAAAAAATAGAAAGGGAAGGAAAACTTCCAGACTCATTCTATGAAGCCAGTATTACTTTGATTCCTATACCAGACAGAGAGCCAGTAAAAAAAGGGAACTACAGGCCAATATCCCTGATGAATATGGATGCAAAAATTCTCAATAAAATACTAGCAAATCGAATTCAACAGCATATAAAAAGAATTATTCACCATGATCAAGTGGGATTCATTCCTGGGATGCAGGGCTGGTTCAATACTCGCAAATCAATCAACGTGATACATTGCATTAATAAAAGAAAAGATAGGGGCGCCTGGGTGGCGCAGTCGGTTAAGCGTCCGACTTCAGCCAGGTCACGATCTCACGGTCCGTGAGTTCGAGCCCCGCGTCGGGCTCTGGGCTGATGGCTCAGAGCCTGGAGCCTGTTTCCGATTCTGTGTGTCTCCCTCTCTCTCTGTCCCTCCCCCGTTCATGCTCTGTCTCTCTCTGTCCCAAAAATAAATAAACTTTGAAAAAAAATAAATAAATAAAAATAAATAAAAGAAAAGATAAGAACCATATGATCCTGTCAATCGATGCAAAAAAGGCCTCTGACAAAATTCAGCAAACTTTCTTAATAAAAACGCTTGAGAAAGTCGGGATAGAAGGAACATACTTAAAGATGATAAAAGCCATTTACGAAAAGCCCACAGCTAACATCATCCTCAATGGGGAAAAACTGAGAGCTTTTTCCCTCAGATCAGGAACATGACAGGGATGTCCACTCTCACCGCTGTTGTTTAACATAGTGCTGGAAGTTCTAGCATCAGCAATCAGACAACAAAAGGAACTCAAAGGCATCAAAATTGGCAAAGATGAAGTTAAGCTTTCACTTTTTGCAGATGACATGATATTATACATGGAAAATCTGATAGACTCCACCAGAAGTCTGCTAGAACTGATACATGAATTTAGCAAAGTTGCAGGATACAAAATTAATGTACAGAAATCAGTTGCTTTCTTATACACTAACAATGAAGCAACAGAAAGACAAATAAAGAAACGGATCCCATTCACAATTGCACCAAGAAGCATAAAATACCTAGGAATAAATCTAACCAAAGATGTAAAAGATCTGTATGCTGAAAACTATAGAAAGCTTATGAAGGAAATTGAAGAAGATATAAAGAAATGGAAAAACATTCCGTGCTCATGGATTGGAAGAGTAAATATTGTCAAAATGTCAATACTACCCAAAGCTATCTACACATTCAATGCAATCCCAATCAAAATTGCACCAGCATTCTTCTCGAAACCAGAACAAGCAATCCTAAAATTCATATGGAACCACAAAAGGCCCCGAATAGCCAAAGTAATTTTGAAGAAGAAGACCAAAGCAGGAGGCATCACAATCCCAGACTTTAGCCTCTACTACAAAGCTGTCATCATCAAGACAGCATGGTATTGGCACAAAAACAGACACA